>NC_091312.1:14847039-14887039 GCF_038502225.1 Cherax quadricarinatus
ACCCACAGGATGGGTATGGGTCACCTTCAGGATAGATACGGGCCGCCCACAGGATGGGTATGGGCCACCTTCAGGATAGATATGGGCCGCCCACAGAATGGGTATGGGTCACCTTCAGGATAGATATGGGCCGCCCACAGAATGTCACCTTCAGGATAGATACGGGCCGCCCACAGGATGGGTATGGGTCACCTTCAGGATAGATACGGGCCGCCCACAGGATGGGTATGGGTCACCTTCAGGATAGATACGGGCCGCCCACAGGATGGGTATGGGTCACCTTCAGGATAGATATGGGCCGCCCACAGGATGGGTATGGGTCACCTTCAGGATATATACGGGCCGCCCACAGGATGGGTATGGGTCACCTTCAGGATAGATATGGGCCGCCCACAGGATGGGTATGGGTCACCTTCAGGATAGATACGGGCCGCCCACAGGATGGGTATGGGTCACCTTCAGGATAGATATGGGCCACCCACAGGATGGGTATGGGTCACCTTCAGGATAGATATGGGCCGCCCACAGGATGGGTATGGGTCATCTTCAGGATAGATACGGGCCGCCCACAGGATGGGTATGGGTCACCTTCAGGATAGATATGGGCTGCCCACAGGATGGGTAAGAACATAAGAACATAAGAACATAAGAACATAAGAACGAAGGAACACTGCAGAAGGCCTACTGGCCCATGCGAGGCAGGTCCAAGTCCCTACCGGCTTAAGCCAATGCACCCAACCTAGTCAGGTCAGGTCACATTGACTTAAGGGAGGAACACGGCAACCGACCTGTTAGCACAAGCTATCAGGTCTAACTCAC
This sequence comes from Cherax quadricarinatus, assembly GCF_038502225.1. Lineage (NCBI taxonomy): Eukaryota > Metazoa > Arthropoda > Malacostraca > Decapoda > Parastacidae > Cherax > Cherax quadricarinatus. Next base: position 14,847,859 of record NC_091312.1, read on the forward strand.
ACCCACCCACATCTACTCATGTATTTATCCAACCTATTTTTAAAGCTACACAACGTTCTGGCCTCTATAACGGTACTTGGGAGTTTGTTCCACTCATCCACAACTCTATTACCAAACCAGTACTTTCCTATATCCCTCCTGAATCTGAATTTTTCCAACTTAAAACCATTGCTGCGAGTCCTGTCTAGGCTAGATATTTTCAGCACACTATTTACATCCCCTTTATTTATTCCTGTCTTCCACTTATAAACCTCAATCATATCCCCCCTAATTCTACGTCTTTCTAGAGAGTGCAGTTTCAGGGCCCTTAGTCTATCCTCATAGGGAAGGTTTCTGATACATGGGATCATCTTTGTCATCCTCCTTTGTACATTTTCCAGAGAATTTATATCCATTCTGTAATACGGTGACCAAAACTGTGCAGCATAATCTAAATGAGGCCTAACCAAGGATGTATAGAGTTGAAGAACAACCTGAGGACTCCTATTATTTATGCTTCTTGATATGAAGCCAAGGATTCTATTAGCTTTATTGCGAACACTTATGCACTGTTGTCTTGGTTTCAGATTACTGCTAACCAGAACTCCTAAATCTTTTTCGCAATCCGTAATATTAAGATCTACATTATTTAGTTTATATGTGGCATGGTTATTGTCCTGTCCAACATTTAGAACTTTGCATTTGTCTATATTAAACTGCATCTGCCACTTCTCCGACCACTGCATCAGTCTATTCAAATCTTCCTGGAGTGCTCGAATGTCCTCGTCAGAATGAATTCGACGGCCTATTTTGGTGTCATCGGCAAACTTGCCGATGTCGCTCTTTATGCCCTCATCTAGGTCGTTTATGTAGATTGTGAACAGCAGGGGGCCCAACACTGACCCCTGTGGAACACCGCTCGTGACGCTTCCCCACTCTGATTTCTCCCCATTTATGCAAACTCTCTGCTGCATATAGGTATGGGTCACCTTCAGGATAGATACGGGCCGCCCACAGGATGGGTATGGGTCACCTTCAGGATAGATATGGGCCGCCCACAGGATGGGTATGGGTCACCTTCAGGATAGATACGGGCCGCCCACAGAATGGGTATGGGTCACCTTCAGGATAGATACGGGCCGCCCACAGAATGGGTATGGGTCACCTTCAGGATAGATACGGGCCGCCCACAGAATGGGTATGGGTCACCTTCAGGATAGATACGGGCCGCCCACAGAATGGGTATGGGTCACCTTCAGGATAGATACGGGCCACCCACAGGATGGGTATGGGTCACCTTCAGGATAGATACGGGCCGCCCACAGGATGGGTATGGGTCACCTTCAGGATAGATACGGGCCGCCCAGAGAATGGGTATGGGTCACCTTCAGGATAGATACGGGCCGCCCACAGGATGGGTATGGGTCACCTTCAGGATAGATACGGGCCGCCCACAGAATGGGTATGGGTCACCTTCAGGATAGATACGGGCCGCCCACAGGATGGGTATGGGTCACCTTCAGGATAGATACGGGCCGCCCACAGGATGGGTATGGGTCACCTTCAGGATAGATACGGGCCGCCCACAGAATGGGTATGGGCCACCTTCAGGATAGATACGGGCCGCCCACAGGATGGGTATGGGTCACCTTCAGGATAGATATGGGCCGCCCACAGGATGGGTATGGGTCACCTTCAGGATAGATACGGGCCGCCCACAGGATGGGTATGGGTCACCTTCAGGATAGATATGGGCCGCCCACAGGATGGGTATGGGTCACCTTCAGGATAGATATGGGCCGCCCACAGGATGGGTATGGGTCACCTTCAGGATAGATACGGGCCGCCCACAGGATGGGTATGGGTCGCCTTCAGGATAGATACAGGCCGCCCACAGGATGGCTATTGGGTGCATTTTGAAACTATTAAACTAACTAAACTTGTGTATATCCTAATTCGTTGCACAGGTGAGGGAGAGCTTGTGAGGAGTCGTCAACTTGCTTTGTGACAGGCTAAGATCCCGCTGTCTCACTTAATTTGTGCTTTAGGCTATGTAAATCATGATACAAGGAAACGTTATTTTTTTTAATAATTGTATTAGATGAAATAAATGTTCATGTAAAAAAGGTGGGAATACAAGATATATGACAGGTAACGTAGCAACTGAAAGAGTCAAGATAATATTAAGTGTTGGAGAGGATAAACACCGTCTCTGGTACTATATCGTAGCAGATTATAGGAATATAGAATTAATACCACTAGCGATTATGAATAATATCTGCGTGTTTATAGCTGTTATTATTGTACCAAAAAATATCAAAGATTAGCTTCAATTAGATCAAGACAATTGTAGAGGTCGCGGCACCTGTAGACTCGGAAATGGATTTAGTTGACGTCGCTAAAACTAAGGAATGATCTACTCACCAAAGCTGTCGAAGTAGATTTACTTTACTATTAGTTCCAAATTCACTAGCACTAGGAGCCAGCAGAAACTTATATTCCTAGGGAAGTGCTTGAGTAATGGTGAAGGGGTCTTGATTCAAAGATTCGGAGCTACTCTCCTCCAACAGATGTGATTACTTTCCAGTCCCCAAGAGCTGCATAACACCTACGGGTTTAACGCTTCCCCATAAGTTAATAATAATTATACTAATTATAGTAGTAATAATACCGTAATAATAATATAATAATAATATAACAATAATAATAATGTAATGGAATTCAGCAGACTGTAAAGCGAACATTTAATATTTACAATTATAAATTATATTAGAAGGGTGATGCTTTATTTGTTAAGTAATTGGTTATAAGTGTAGCTTAAGGTGCCTGATATATGGCGCGTCAAACCTTCACATCAGTTGATAGACTTGGTAATTTTTTTCTTTTTATTTATGAGATGGCGTGTTGCGGCTCCGGGTAGCATTGCCGCAGGTTTGGTGCGCACATAGTGCCGCAAAAACAAAAAAAGTGCGGCAAAGTAGACTTACTATTATCATCTACGATTTTTCACCAGCTAGAAGCTTTATCAAATGCTTGACAAAGTCTTGTAGGTGAAACATCGCATTAAATAAAAGTTCTGCTTTTGTTTTACGTGTTTTTTTTTCCATTACTAGCCTTAAGTCACTGATACAAGACTTTACTATTCTTTAACATCTTTGAGAGTGTTGCGAAATATTGTTCATGTAATGATATAAATCATGAGTTTATCGCACAGCTCATCAATATCTGACAAGTGTTTATCAGCTGCCTTTAGTCCCGAGACTGCAGAAACCTTAAATTTGCTTTCATTTGTTGAATCATGGACATTGGCCTCAGTTTTTGCAGGGGAGGATGAAGGCGCACTGCGGCCGTTGTCCTCTACACTGGTACTGGTGCTTGAAGCAAACATTGCTTGGTGACCGTCACCATGGCGACGCCCACGCTGCCGGGACTACGCCCATGCTGTTGTCTACGCACCACCCACCAGGATTAACTGTTATTGATGTAAACGAGCGGTTTTTTTTTCGGTCAACGGAGGGGAAACCTGTACTGTCAGGTTTCGGTGTTGTTCACCTGTTTGGTTGAATTTAGTACTGCATCTGTCGCCTTCTGTTTGAGTTAATTTGTATTAGTTCACTGTTGTGCAGTCATCCTGTTTGTAGGTCATGCCTTTGTTTTCATAAAGGTGACTGTTTGCCTCCCCCCCCTCTCTCTCTCTCTCTCTCTCTCTCTCTCTCTCTCTCTCTCTCTCTCTCTCTCTCTCTCTCTCACAGCATTGGTGGTGACACCAAAAATATTAATCCATATTTTCGGTGGTGGTACCAGTTCCCCCACCTGAGACACTAACCCATATTATCAGTGGTGGTGGTGGTGGTTCCCTCAGCTCCCCACCTGACTCACTCCTCTGGTTCGATATTGCGTATTGATTCCCAGGTGTTTTGAATCTATTGTGGCAGAAAAACCGATACATAGGAGGAAAATTTCACTGGAGAGAAGGTAAGGGAAGGAAGGGAAGCCTGGTGGTCAAGGAACATAAGCATGGTGATGGGGAGAAAAAGGGGGCAATGGTGAGGAAAAGGGGGGCTAAATGACTGACGAGAGTTACGTAAAAATAGATCAAAACCAAATGAAAGCCACCAGGAAAGCGAGAGACTACCACATTTAAATGTTTTATATAGAATATATAGATACGGAAAGCGCAACGGGGCTAAAGCTATTATAGTACTAATAATGATAATAATAATAGTAATAATATAAACGAAAAGGAACTAGATATCGTTGGTCTAACTGAAACCACATTCCAAGAACATACAGTGATTAATGTAGCATTCAGAGTAAACTAGTCACAAGACCTAAAGCCTCGTAACAAGACTGGTGCTCGGTCTCATGGGGACCTAAATATATGAAGAGGCTTAAGGAGCTCAGATTAACAATATTACAAGCTATTGTAAACTGGGGATATGATCAAGGTACATACAATATATCATATATACTTTTCCTCTTTCATGTAAATACACTTTCCTTGCTTCTTTTCCTTTTTAACGGTGTAATACGCTGGAACACTTGTAGGTAGAGCCAGTTTTTGTAGAAGCTCGTTTTTCCTTAAGGTTTTGATGAGTTTTTATCGTTACTGTATTGTTATATATAGAGAGAAGCGATAAATCTGTAGGGATGGCAGATGATCAGATGTGATACAGTTCCTTGGATCAAGACAACACCCCTCTAAGGGGACTTTTGTAAAAGAGCAGTTTTTAAAGATTAATAATTTATATAACTCCATGTCTTAATTAGTTTACTTTAAAACGTGAAGAGTTTGTTTTGATGCCGTAAAACAGAATAAAGTATAGTGCATATTCACTCGAGATAGCACCCGTAAGTGTATATCTCAAAGATACACACTTCATGATGTATATACTTAGTATACACAACAGTTTGAGAGATATATACCTTTGGTTGTAAATGTCCTGGTAGATTTAGCGTAAACATTATTATATAGGCACAAAATACAAATCGTCATCACACAAAATATAAAATCATGAATTCGCACTCATAAGACAAGTTGTCGAACAAACTTTATGGTGGCAACGTTTTGCTCTGTGTAGAGGTTTACTAATTTTGATATAGTCATGATGATGATGATACGTAATGCACACTGTTTCGATCTTCATGGAGCTTTATCAAGTAATAAATTGGTTAAGCTCTACACATATAACCCGCAAATAGGGGAGAGAAAAGCTTATGGCGACGTTTCGGTCAGACTTAGACCATTCACAGGTCACACTGACAGAAGAGAGTGAGGACAGAGATGGGAGAAAGAGCGGAAGAAAAAGTAGTAGTGGTAATGCTGGTAGTAGTAGTAGAAACAGTAGTGGTAATAGAAGGTAGGAGAAGTAGTTTTTGCCACAAGATATAGATAAGGGAGACAAAAGTAGTAGTACTAATAGTAGTAGAAAAGGTAGAAACAGTAAAAGTAGTAAAGAAGTGGTAGTCGTAGTAGTAGCAAAAATGGGGTAAGTCTAAGGACAAGAAAAAGGAGCACTCACAGGGGAAGGGGGAACACACTAGGCAGAAAAAAAGGAAAAACAAAGAAATAAGGAAAATAGGAAAGGAGAAGAGGTTGGGAGAGAAGAAAAGGTCATGTCAAATCACGAGTGTTCTGAAGTTTGGAGCATTTAACGATATAAGGAGAAAGGAAGACATCTACATAGGCAAAGCCAGGACTAAGAGTCATACAAGGAAAACTATGTATATGGGATGCTTCAACAAGACGACCGACGGCTGTGAAGGCTAGAAGTAGGATAGTCAGTTTTGACAGAGGACCAGTCAGTAGAATGACTGTGATCTCTTAACATAACAGAAAAGACCATTAATGGTGTCGGCAAGACTAACACTGTTTTTGTGCTTTTTAAGAAGTCTCAGAAAGAGAGTTGCCTATTTCTCCAAAGTATTGAAGGGAAAAAAAGGAGCATGAAATAGAGTAGACACCAGGGGTTATCAATTGTAGGGGAAGAGGTACGGACTAGATTACTGCGAAAAATAAGACTAGATTACTGGCGAAAAATAAGTTTGATGTCTAAGGAACGGGGAGAGTTGAGATCAGAAAGACTGGTAGGTAGGTAGGTATAGGAAGATGAAGTAACTTTTTCATTGGCCTTCATCTTGAGAAAATGAAGAACATCATCACGAGGGATATTAGTGAAGAGGTCGGGAGAGGGTGAATACGTTCGAAGTCTTGAGTGACGGGGTGAGGAGAAAAAGTACCAAGAAAGGAAGTGAGAGTTTTGGCCAGTCAAGAGGCAAAGAGAATAAGAGACAAAACGTCTGGAAGATATGATGAGACTTAGAAGGATATCAGGTTTATGAGTTTTAGGAAGACCATAGAAATAAGGTAGAGAGGGACAAATAACATGGAAACGTTGAACAAGGTTGTTGAGCAAGGTGTAACCGTACAACGAGTGTTTTACGGTTACATTTAAAAGTCTCTCCCCCCTCACTGTTTGTTTTAAACAGGTGCTGCCCCAGGTCGGCCACTGTTGCCTCTTGTTCCTTGTTCTTGTAGTGCTTGCTTGAATGCTTCCCAATACATTAACCATTCTGATGTATTTTGAAGTATTTATGCACTTGATTTCGCAATTGTTCAGGTTATGTTGGTTTTCGTGTTCATTTGTGTGATGGTTTAGAACCCTCCCGTTAACGGCCCTACAATTCCTAGCCGTGATGTTGGTAAAAGTCTCTTAATTCAAGGAATTAGAGATGTATGTAACTGCCTTAAATATCACTTTTATTAATTAAAAATGTTATAATATAACCTCGTCGTGTTATTGAAATATCGGTGTAATATTGACAGTCGTATTTTTACAACTGCAAAGCTTTTCAGTTATTATTTCCAATTATAAAGTAGACAAATAATATTTCTAACCCTTCAGGTAACATTGCCCATAAGGTCAGTAAAATTTGATGTCTGTGTGAAACTAATAGCACAGACAAGTTCATAAACGTTTTTTTCACCTCCTTGTGCACTTGTAGCTGTTACTTTGACGGTCTTCTTGCACAACATGAGATGAATCTAACAAAAGAACTAGAGTTATTTTGAAGCTGAAATCAAAATAAAAAAGTTCTTCGTTCAGTGTTCAAAGGAATTTGACAATACTATAAACTGTGTACTTGCAAATTATTTTAAGCTGTTGCTAATATCTAAACACTGCGGGTTTTTCCTTTTGTTCATCTAATGATAAACAAGAAATAATAGTTAAACGTGTTAGGTAAAAAACACACGCGCAACTAATGAGACATTTTATGGAAATGTGCCCTTCTGCCTAGTATAATGCTGGGAGTTTTACCAACATTATTACAATAGTCAAACACGCGGGGGTTGACCTTGGCAGTGAAGGGGTTGAGTAGGTGGGGACTGGAGAAGGGGAGGAGGTTCTGATGAGGAGTCTATGACGGGATGCTATTTTCCGCGCTGCTTAATCCGCGACTTCTGTCTTCTCTCCCAGGGTCGATCTTCGGGGAGGGGGAAAAGGGGGGGGGATGATGCTACAGGGGTAGAAGTGATTTGTAGAGGGATGTGATTGTCGGATGGAGTAATGTTCATGATAATGGTAATGTTGGGGAGAAGAGGAGCGAAGTTGATGGTGTTGTGCTAGAGGGAAGCGTCAATCTAGTTAGACACGAAGGGAAAAGCTAGACCTTAACAGACTTCAAGAATCGTTAAATAGGTATGTTTCCGGCAAGTGTAAGATGATTAAAATCAAGGATGGAGATGAAAGGTTGGAAACGGAATACGGATTGGGACACAAGACCAAGGGTTACGCCTAACACCAAGCATATGACCGGAGATAAAATCAGCTGCGTATGTGCGTGTGGCAAAGTTAAGAACTGTATTCAGATTCGTCAGCAAATAATCCTTCAGTTTCCTGTATATGATTTATGCCAGACCTATCATGGAAGTACGCAGCATCAGTATGGGGCTCACCTGAGCAAATCTCTCCAGAAAACAAAGAAATTCTAGAGGTTCGCCATACACCTATTCCATGAGACAAGTGTAATTATTTCTGAAGATAAACTAAAGGGAGTTAAATTTTGCAACACTGGAAAAGATGAGAACCATTGGAGACATGATTACGAATTATAAGATAGATAAATGGCTTACACTACTTCAGAAAATACTAATTCAGCCAGGTTAGTTATAAAATGAGTAGGTATGATAGGGCATATGGAAGGGGCAACAGGGAGTAAGTGGAAGTTAAACTCTAATCCGCAAAGACATCAGGATATATTGCTACGCCCCCAGATTGGTCAGGAAATGGAAGATTGACCTGGTGGAGAAAGTGACGGAACAGCTTTAAAAACAGTCGTAGTTCCACTATGAATTGAGTACCCACAATTCATAGATGGAAACGAAGAGTAACTGCAATCCAGGAATTATCAAAACAGGTACAGAATGAGGAGACAACTGTACGTGTAAAATTTAAAAATGTCGCAGCCTCACCAGGAATTGATTGTTTATTTACAAAAAAAAAAAATGTTTAGGATACATAATAATACTCAGTTATTGAGTAAAAGAAAATGTGTTTCTGAAAACTGTAAGCATAAAAAAAATATGCATCCTGAAACACTGTACTATTAAATTACCTGGAGTTTACCTGAAATTGCACACCTAAAAGAGGCACTTCCAGTATGAGCCAGATTTTTTTCGTTTAAAGTAAACCCCAGTATTACGAGAAAGCATTACAGAAATAAAAAGCTGATCGGGTATTATGTCAACGATTATGATATTGAATTGCGGGTAGGTAGGCAGAAGTCAGGTCTAGCAGCGTGTGGCAGCCAGCCCTGGCTTGACTGGGCCCTCCTCTTCCTACTCACCACAAGCCCCTTAAACGGGTTCTTACTAACAGCAGCAGCAGCAGCTTGCCAGCTACTCCGGGGAACAACAGTGAAAATGAAAATACATTGTGAAATTCGTAGTGAAAATGGATATGAGTGAGAAAAATGTGCAGTCGTGTTGTGGAGAGTAGAGCTAGGAGGTTGTCCCTGACACGATAAATTTACCACAAGAATAGAGGACATACATTATCCAGTTTATAAGGTAAGGGAACGAAGTTGTTTGTTATGAAGCTTCAAAACATGGTATATACACGTGGACGTGTGTCTCAACGTATTTCTGGTGCTTTTTAGCCAAAACTTGCGAACTTTTCTATGAAACAAGCGCCTTGCCAAACAAGCTGAGCTTATATTTAGTTTTCTTATAATTGCAAAAAAAAAAAATTGTCAAAACACCGAAATTAATATTTATTCATATCAAATAATAACTAAATTTAGGCTGACTTTACATAGGTTGGGTAGGATTAAGATATTACGTAGATTTTATTAATGTTGGGTCCCGTTGCTAAATTACTGTTAATGAAAAATTAAAAGTGTTCATACTGTGTTAATTCACGTGAGTATATATGTCTATCATTTAAAATAATATTGACTTAATAAATTCAGGTTATTTGACTGCATTGACTATAAAGCACAACATAACCGGGTAATGCAAGAAGTAGGTTTAATCTATTTTAGGTATTAAAGTATTCTTGATGTTGATCATTTTCTGCCTTAACTAGTTGATTATAAACCTAACATGATAACTAAGAAGTTTAGCTATCTTAGCAAGATAAATGTGATATACGGGGTAGACTAAGATAATTCGTGCATAAGATAAATACGGTTTGCACTGGTTTGAAATAAGTTTGAGAGATGTCACAAGATGAATGACTTACTTGCTGGTTAATATGTGCTGATGCAGTAGTTTTGTAAATAGTAACTAATAATCTGGTTTAGAACGCGTGTTGGACATAACATGTGATGTTATCAGTTATTAAAGTCATGAATGTAGGCAGGTCAAAAGTGTCACAGTGAACGGCACATTAGGTTTGCTGAGCATTAGAGACTTTTATGGTCACACTAAGACTGGTTCAACTCGCTCTTTGACCCTGTAGCTCTGACCTTAACCTTTGACCTTTCAGACTCGGATGCATTTGGTTTCCAGAGTTATCTGGAGGCGACAGGTTTTTACAGGGAATTTACAATTTGAAAATTACAAAAGAACAAACCATTATTATTGATTTCGCTTTTCTGTATAATACCTTTTGTATAAAAAGTTATTGTCATCTGTGTTCTTCCTGCACTGGATGTAGGTGTATATCTAATAAATTAACTCTAATATGCCATAATTTAAAAAAAAAAAAGTTACTCCGCACGCTCCTTCATCCGATATAACTGGTCCGCCATGGTGGTCTTCACGACTAGGTAAAGTTATAGTGTGAAAATAAATAAGAGAACAGTACATAAATGTTTGAAATAAAGACGCCAGTTATGCACAATGATTCAGTCATAATTGTAAGCGTAACAATGCTAACGCAATCATCGGGGAAGTCTGTCCCAGGCTGGACTGCAAGGGTAGTACAACCCTCGAAATTGGCACCAGTGTGCTAATTGTCATTTTTATCTTACCCTTGTAAGATCTCACTTAAAAATGTGGTACAGAAAGCTAAATTTACATTCTCGAAAGGCATGCAGTAAATTTCGGGCGACATAAGAGACAAGTGGATTAAAGAGCTTGATAAAAGCGATGTCATTAGATTTCTGAAAATGTAAAGTGGAGATGTAATTTAAACCACTGTATTCAAGTTGAAACAACGTGGATAATATTAAATAAATAAACATTAGAAAATATGGTGGTAGATGTAAGGATAGTTACTTCAAGGATCATTGATCATTGACCTCGTAGGATCATCTCCAGTTTGTGAGTTCATTATGGATAGTTTAAATATACTTGGATTTAAATAGGTGATGCCTCGCTGGAGTCTTATCTGGAAGGTGTTCTGGGGGTCAACACCCCCGCGGCCCAGTCCTTGGCCAGGCCTCCCGGTGGATCAGGGTCTGATCAACCAGGCTGTTACTGCTGGCCACACGTAGTCTAACGTACGAACCACAGCCCGGCTGATCGGGTACTGACTTTAAGTGTCTGTCCAGCTTCCTTCTGAAGGCAGCAAGGTGTATATTGGTAATTCCTCTTGTGCCTGGTGAAAGGCTGTTGAACAGTCTTGGTCTCCAGACACTTAGTGTTTTCTCTTAGTGTACTAATGGCGTCCTACTCTTCATTGGGGGTATGTTGCACCGTCTGCCAAGTCTTTTGCTTTCTTAGGGAGTGATTCTTGTGTGCAGATTTGGGACCGGTCCCTCTAGGATTTTTCAGGTGTAGATTATGATGTATCTCTCTCGCTTGCGCTCCGTTGAGTACAGGTAAAGTGATTCCAAGCATTCCTAGTAATTAATGTGTTTAACGGAACTTAAATGTGCAATAAAGGTTCTTTGTACATTCTCTAGATCTGCAGTTTCACCTGCCTTGAATGAAGAACATAAGAAGGAACACTGCAAGAAGCCTACTGATCCATGCGGAGCAGGTCCATGTTTTCCCCCCCCGGATTGGACCAATGACCCACCCAGTCTGATCATTTCCACTCAAGGATGGAGCACTGTACCAGACCCAGCAGCACAAACTAGTCAGGTCCAACTCACACCCACCCACACCCACTCATGTATTTATCTAACATATTTTTAAAACTACACAACGTTTTAGCCTCTAACTGCACTCGGGAGTTTGTTCCACTCATCCACAACTCGATTACAAAACCAGTGCTTTCCTATATCCTTTCTGAATCTGAATTTTTCCAACTTGAAACCATTGCTGCGAGTCCTGTCTTGGCTGGAAATTTTCAGCACGCTATTTACATCCCCTTTATTTATTCCTGTTTTCCATTTATACACCTCGATCATATCCTCCCTAATTCTACGCCTTTCAAGAGTGCAGATTCAGGGCCCTCAGTCTATCCTCATAGGGAAGATTTCTGATACATGGGATCATCTTTGTCATCCTCCTCTGTACGTTTTCCAGAGCATTTATATCCATTCTGTAATACGGTGACCAGAACTGAGCAGCATAGTCTAAATGAGGCCTAACCAAGGATATATAGAGTTGAACAACCTGAGGGCTTCTATTATACTTCTAGATATGAAGCCAAGAATTCTGTTAGCTTTATTGCGAACACTAATGCACTGTTGTTTTGGTTTTAAATTACTGCTAACCAGAACTCTTAAATCCTTTTAAGATCTACATTATTTAGTTTATATGTGGCATGGTTATTTACCTGTCCAACATTTAGAACTTTGCATTTGTCAATATTAAACTGCATCTGCCACTTCTCCGACCATTGCATCAGTCTATTCAAATCATCCTGGTGTCCTCATTAGAATGAATTGGCCGGCCTATTTTGGTGTCATCAGCAAATTTGCTTATATCGCTATTTATTCCCTCATCTATGTCGTTTATGTAAATTGTGAACAACAACGGGCCCAACACTGACCCTTGAGGAACACCGCTTGTGACGTGCCCCCATTCTGATTTCTCCCCATTTATGCAAACTTTCTGCTGTCTATTTGTCAGCCATGCATCTACCCAGGAAAAAATTTCTCCTATTCCGTGTGCCTTAAGTTTCCTCAATAGCCTCTGGTGTGCAACTCTATCGAAAGCCTTACTGAAGTCCATATACTGTTAGTATACAGCAGTATTCCACCCTAGAGAGAACAAGTGATTTAAAAAGGATCATCATTAGCTTGGAATTCCATATTTTGAAGGTTCTTATCATCCATCTTATTATTTTCCTAGCAGATGTGATAGTGACATTGTTGTGATCTTTGACATTAACACTCCCAAGTCCTTCACACTACTTTTCCGCTCTGTTGTATAATTAGAGTTTGTAGTATACTCAGTTCTAGTTATTATTTCCTCTAGTTTTCCATAACGGAGTAGTTGAAATTTGTGTTCATTGAACATCATTTTTTTTCCGTTGCTCATTGGAAAACTTGTTTCATATCTGCTTGGAGATTTACCGTGCCCACGGTAGATGACAGTCCCATGCAAATTCCAGTATCATCTGAAAAGGAAGACATGGTGCCGTGGTTTACATCTGTCTCTCTGATATGAGGATGAAGAACAGGATGGAGGCGAGTACTGTGCCTTGTGGAGCAGAGGTTTTCACTGTGGCAGACTCCGACTTTAAGGACCCCATTATATACCTCTGTAATCTTGTGACTACCGCCCACAGGATGGGTATGGGGTGCATAATAAACATAATAAACTAAAACTCACTACCAGTTATCCCTTTAGCAAGCATTTTGCGCTAAATATTATACATAAACAATACAATGATTTGAAAAGTGCATAGTATGCATATTTCGGGCAAGCACAGCTCGGTTCCCTTTAGTCTTACTTTCATACGATAAGCTTACATACATCGGGAACTTACATGACCGTAGATAAGCACATTACTTTTCAACTTGTTGTAGTGAGTAAACTTAGTCTTGGTTAAAAGTATTTCTGATAGTTTGGCACATACACAAAGACAGACGGTCAAATTAGATGTGAAGTATGTAGTCAGTGTTATGGTCACTCTTGAGCACGTGCCTGAGTGCCCACTTATTATGGAATGTAGAGATGGACAGTACAATAACATACTATATGAGATGTCAAGGTATATTGTTCATGAAAATACGATACCAGAAAGTTTGAACAAATATCCTAAATTTGCTTATACAGATGCAAATATTAACTTGAAAGTGTTCGAATTTATTCATATTAACCAGTTATAAGACCTTTAGTGTCCATATGCTCGTAAGAGTCCACAGGAAGAAAACAGGGTGTACAGCAAAGTACCTGCTTCGATTGCAAAATCTAACTCTATCATTTGCTTTCCACTTCTTTTCCCCATCTCTGTTTGTAATTCTAAGCTTCTTTACCTCATTCGGCACCTTCATATCCTTATCTCTTCCAACGTTTCCACCTGCTCCCTCACTGAGCTTGTATCTCTCATCTTACTCCTTTCCATCTTCCCTCAGAGTTCCTCCCCCTCCCTCCACATTCCCCGTCTCTTCCCACTTCCCCCTCCACTCTTCACCTCCATACCCTCCTCCTCGCGAGAGTTTGTTGGGGAGTGAGAGTCAACAAGGGTGAGTGTGTGTGGCGGCGGTGAGGCGGTTGGCCTCTACTGGCGCAGCTGCTGGTGGGTTCCTGCCTCCCTGCTCACCTTGAACCTCTCCTCTCCTCCCTCAAGCTCATCCTAACCTGCCTCTTACCCTTCCCTCCTCTTTCTACCTCAGCCTTCTTCATACAAGTCCTATAACGCCTCCGCCCCCTCGTCCCTGCTTTCTTTTTCTTCTAGTCTGCAACATATCCGTGACAAGTTTCGTGCTTTTATTTCACTACTGGGGATCAGTTGCTCAGTCTGGCTGTTGTTGCTTGCGGCCTGTGGGCCGCAAGCAACAACAGCTAGACACACACACACACACACACGTACTCATATACAACAGGCCTAGTGTCTAATCGACATGTGCCTAGGACAAAATGGTAACTAACACACACACACACACACATATCTATATATATATATATATATATATATATATATATAATATATATATATATATATATATATATATATATATATATATATATATATATATATATATATATATATATATATATATATATATATATATATATATATATATATATATATATATATATATATATATATATATATATATATATATATATATATATATATTATGCGCGCTAATAAAGTTGTGATCCTTTCGCATCTAATTCCCAGATAATAGTAAGTTTCGGCCTGCTGGAATATATATTTTTTTAATTCTGACGTAGCTACTGAACCCATAAGGGTGGGGGGGGGGAAGGTTAAAATTTGCAATGCAGATTTGAAGTCATGCAGGAAAGACATACAAAATTTATCGCATGAAAATTAATATACCAATTTCTTCGACAAAAATGTCAAATTGGCACTAACACAGCCTAATCCCAGGTACACCAACCTTGAAAGTTTAAACCCAGTCGAAAGACGCACTCTCTAGTTTCCCAAAATTCAGCGGTGCTTTAAATCTGAAGTAAGTAGTTGCACTTTCCAATTAGCAGTGGTGAAGTTTGAAGCCAGTCGGATGAGGCATTCCCTGATTGCATGAACTGGTACTTTAATTTTCTCAATATTCTTCAATAAAATTGCAAATTGGGACCTATAAAGCCCAAAATCAATCCAAAGTTTTCTTCAAGTTGATAAGCGTAATTAGTAGTCAGGGTGGATCAGGGTTTACTACGGTGAGACACCCTGCTAGAATAAGTCTTCCTATAGTTGGAAGCCATATTGGATCAGAGCTTACCGTAGTTAGAAACCATACTGTCTCAGGGCTTACAGCAATTAACAACCATTCCAATAGCATACTCTGCTTAGAGACAAAATAAAAGTTAGTCACACATCTTGAGTTCAGGATTGATTATCATCATTTAAATTAACCACAGAGCTTGTGAGCAAATCAGTAATAAATTTAATTGTATTTAAAATTCATTATCAGCATATCAGTCTTATCTAAAGAATAAATACTGTAAAAATATAATATAAATTTTCTAAAGGTCGTAAAAAAAATAAAAGCGAGAGAGTCACACTAGTTATATACTATACGAGGTCATTTGTTTTTCAAGAGGCTATTGGTGAGAGGCATTGCCACTGTTTTTAATGTATGCTTTATATATAAATTTGTTTATCTGATAGACTAAGACTAGAAATTCAGATTTTGCCGCGGAAGCTGCTAGTTTATTGTGCACCATCTGTGGATGGTGCATATGAATGCTCGGAAGACCTAGGAACTAGGCTCCAAAATATGAGTGGACAATTAAGCACATAGTGTTCACGAATGTGACCACATGACTGACCACAGGCTTTCCATTTATGTTTAAACACGTTACTATTATTATTATTATTATTATTATTATTATTATTATTATTATTATTATTACTATTATTATAAGGCGAATAGGAGGTAATTAGGTTTGACCGAGAAAGGTGACGATAACTAAATCCTTTGCTCAAGAGCCCTTCACTAGCATCAGATCATCTTCGGATCAAGAGCCCTTCAACATCAGGGCGCCTACCTTAAAGGAGTGCAATTGGAAAGTTATGAATAGTGTGAACATAACTAACTTTTGTTCCCACTGTGTAAATATCGTATAGAAAAGAGTAGCAGCACACTACTGACAAACATTTTTGTTAAAAAGGAAACATCGTCCACTTGTTCTCTGAGGAAATTTTAATTGATGGAGACTAACCTTGGCAACAGAGTTGTAGATGAATGAAATAAACTCCAAAGTAACGTCATTAGAACCAGGCATATGAGTGGGTGTGAATTGAACATGCCTAGCGTGGGCCAGTGAGCCTACCGCAGTGTTTCTTCATTATATTTTTATGTTAAGTTGCTTATGTGATGAGGTTGAAGAATAATTTTCGTTTAGTACTATGTACCTTGGTTTTGGGAAATCTGATTAGAATAACGAATAGCAAGTTTTAGAAAGAGACCAGGTAATACATTATTAACTACCACTGCAAAGTAGGTACATGGGGCCCTTGTCCCAAATCTACATATTACCATAGCAACATATTGGAGCGAGAGATATGGGAGAGTGCAGAATTAACCCATTGAAAGCAAGGGCCCCGGGGACACAATAAGAGATTTATATTATCAACACACGTAGCCCCAGACTATTCATCATCTTACCAGAAGATATCAGAAACACTGCTGAGGCAAGTGTAGAAAACTAGACAAGTATTTTACCCAATGTCAAATCAACCAGGCTGTGATGGATATGTGGGCCAGCGGGCCGCCAGGAGCAGCAGCAGCAGCAGCAGCAGCAGCTGCAGTCTGGATGATCAGGCCCTGGGCCAGACGAGCCTAGTCCAAGGCCGAGCTCTGAGAATAAAAAAAAATCTAAATTCATCAATATATATATATATATATATATATATATATATATATATATATATATATATATATATATATATATATATATATATATGTCGTGCCGAATAGGCAGAACTTGCGATCTTGGCTTAAATGGCAACGCTCATCTTGCCATATAGGACAAGCGAAAATTTATGTATGCAATAATATCGCCAAAATCATTCTGAAACTAACGAAAAAAATATATTTCACTGTGTTTGTTTAGTATTAAATTATTGTAAAGAAATCTAAAATATATTTAGTTGGGTTAGGCTAAAATAAATTATTCTTGTTATAATAAGGTTAGGTCAGTTTTCTAAGATTCTTTTGGTGCAAAATTAAAAATTTTTACATTAACATTAATGAAAAAAATATATCTTTAAACGTATAAGAGAAAATTTTAGAAAGGACTTAATTTTGAATGAGTTCTTGCTAATTGACCAGTTTTACATATTCGGCACGACATATATATATATATAATATATATATATATATATATATATATATATATATATATATATATATATATATATATATATATAATAAAGGTATCAAAGATGTAGGATGCTTTATATTCTGTACATAGATTAAGCTGATATGCATAATTGGGCTCAGTATAGATATGCCTGGTATCATGATATGCATAATTGGGCTCAGTATAGATATGCCTGGTATCAGTGTCCAAAAGGTGATGACGGGTTTACTGCTAACGTCATCCACTAATGCTTCCAATTGAAATCAGTTAGCTGGAGAATGGGTATTATAGATGTTAAGGACGTTGCATAAAAAGTTTTTATTGCATCGTTTTGCTCAAATGTTTAGAGCTTTGTCATACGACTTGATGAAGAGCTCTACTGAGGTTGAAGCTTGTCCGAGCAGTACGCTACTGGGAGACATTAATAGATGTTAATTGTTAGGTTGCTCGCACATACTTTAGCATCTTATTAGTGTGTGTTTACTCGACTTAGCATTTATGAGTGAGTGAGGCAAGTTCTAAACTATTTGACATAGAAGTGGTTGTTCTTCAGTTATATATGCTGCATTTCCAGGGAGCTTAGTAGGACTACGGCACATTTTAAGAGAAATGCATATTAAATATCTAGAGGTTGGAAACAATGGGAGAGATGCATTAATTTGTTGATATTATCTTTGTCAGAAGAAATATAAACATTTCTCCTGATGCGAGTCTTTGCCATGTGATGATCTATTCAGTGGTGATTTTGGTCACATGACTAGGCCTTCCGCTGGCTTACCGGCCCTTACAGTAAAAAATAAAGATCACATCATATGAAGTAATGGTAAGTTTTCCATCATATATATATAAAAAAAAAAGTCTTCCGCAGAGTAGTGTCTGAGGAAGCGCTAAACCTTAGATACGTTAAGAAATAGTGTATAGTAAGTCAGAGAAAGAATGGTCGAGCAATTTCAAAAGAGGAAAGACAATGTAAAGTGTGTGCGGAGATTAGGATAAATATATACTGGCACTATGCAGGATTTCCTGCAATTAGATAAGGACAATTTGTAAAGGTAGTCATACCTGAATGTTGCAACAGCCAAGGAAAGAGTAGATATTGCCATTGTCGTATTACATCCTAATGGTGGTATGTTCACTTACATGAGCAGCGCTGCGCAATAACCTCACTCTCTGGGCAAAGAAAAAACTTTTACGCATAATTGTTTCCATGGGACGAAGCCAGAACCATTTTATTAAGTCGAATGCTCTGACCACTGAGCTACGGTCTTCCCTGAGGCGAGGCTTCTGTTAGTAGCTCTGCTCTCCCGTTCTCTTGGACTATTACTAATTATCTTGTGTATTTAAGAAAGTGATCATGATACAACTGTATCAGCTATAAAAACATAGATATTTGTTGCCATGGCAACGTTTGTAAATACAGTCCTTGTGAAGATGTTTGTTGATGTGGGCTGCCAGGCAGAGTTGTTGCTCTTGTTTGTGAAGGATGAACACTTGACCCAGGCATGGCACGTGTACATGTACTTCACCCTGCCACGCGATGGATCCTAGTCAAGACATTTTGATCCAAGGAATTGGAGCCACCCTCATTTCTGGGCTCAAAG
Organism: Cherax quadricarinatus; assembly: GCF_038502225.1. NCBI lineage: Eukaryota > Metazoa > Arthropoda > Malacostraca > Decapoda > Parastacidae > Cherax > Cherax quadricarinatus. The sequence continues at coordinate 14,866,780 of NC_091312.1, forward strand.
AAGGACCCCAGTGGAAATAAATCAATGACTTTTTTTTGGATTATCCTAGGTTTTTTACACATGCTATGTATGATAATCTATGTAACTGTATTTGTGTATACCTGAATAAACTTAATTATAACCTCCCATCCCCCAAGCGCTGTATAACCCGTGTGTGTAGAGCTTAATCATAATAATATAATACCCAAATCCTCTCTCCAAGAAGGTTAACCTGTGATGGTAGTTCGATAGTTTATGTTGTCAACAGAGAAACTTGTGTAGTATCTAAGTAACTAAGTCATTCAAATACCATTTATAGTCCGGCTCTCTTGCTAACCATGACGTCACGGACTCCCATGCGCCTTGCGTATGCGCCGTGAGTCAACAGCCATGGTTAAGATAAGATAAGATTTCGTTCGGATTTTTAACCCCGGAGGGTTAACCACCCAGGATAACCCAAGAAAGTCAGTGCGTCATCGAGGACTAACTTATTTCCATTGGGGTCCTTAATCTTGTCCTCCAGGATGCGACCCACACCAGTCGACTAACACCCAGGTACCTATTTGCTGCTAGGTGAACGGGACAATAGGTGTAAGGAAACGTGTCGGAATTTCCACCCGCCGGGAATCGAACCCGGGCCCTCCGTGTGTGAAGCGGGAGTTTTAGCCACCAGACCACCGGGTTACCCTCTGATGTATCCCTATGGTTACCCTGTGATGGTAGTTTGGTAATTATGTATCCTCGTCGTTGCCTTGTGATGGTAGTTTGATAGTTCATTTATCCCCATGGTTGCCTTGTGGTGGTAGTTTGATAGTTCTTTATGTATCCCCATCGTTACCTTGTAGTGGTAGTTTGGGCTTGTGTGTATCCCATGGTTGCCCAATGGAAAATAATTACATAGGTCAAAAGGGGTTTTTATCAGACCCTGGAGTACAACTAATTATATCTCTGGATATTACAGAAGTCTACATAGATCACAGTCATTGTCTAGGTTATTATTTGATGCAAACTGGATAATCTCCAGATTCCAGATAGCTTATGAGAGTAATCCCCTCAAGGGAGGTTCCTTGACGCTGGTGAAGGGCTCTTGATCTAGGGAATTAGATCTGTGCTCCGTTTCCCTGAATTGAGCCTGAATGCCTTCCACCCCCCCCCCACTTGCGCTGTATAATCCTATGGGTTTAGCGCTTCCCCATGATTATAATAATTATTATGAGAGTAATGTGCTATTTCTACCAGTTTATTTGTTTGGACTTGCCTGTAACGCGTTGAAGTTTAGGTTAATAAAAGATAGTGTTTTAGTGTGGGATCCTGTCTTCGTCCACACACTACAACTCGACTAAAATCGTAAAAGCTGCTATGTGAAATACTTTTTTCTTATATAGTTTATCGTTACTGGCTAAGTACTGTTATTCAACCTTTGTTTATTCCCCAGGATGCGGCATAACAGTTGACTAACAAACCGATACGTATCTATTTACTGCTAGGTAAACGAGCACTAGGTGTAATGAGATTTGTCCATTGGCCTCTCCTTGCCTAAGGACCTTTAGGTTGTGAGCTGACTACTCTAACCATTGAAGTACAGGTCAAACATGATGTAGTGTACCGATCTCGTAGCTTTATCCGTACACGTGTTTTACTTGACATATTTCCTTGTGGTGTTTGCTTTCCTAGAGACCCTGCCTGTAACAACATTCCGGTGCTCACTCACTGACGCCTCGACCAGTGAAAAAAAAAGATGCACATTGCAGAATAAGCTTTTATTGGAAAAAAAGAAAAGTTTCATTTCACTCACGTTATGACTTAATGAGGCTTTACACAACGAAACGTTGCCCCAATGAAAGCTTGGTTTTCAGTGTGTCATTTCTTTAGTACGTTGTTTGGATCTGACACCAGGACTAGTGTGAAGAACGTCCACCGCAGCCACCCGCCCTTTCTGACCTTCCTTACAGCGTTATTTGTAAGCTTCAGTGTGTTCGAGCACTTGTAGCACGATGTTCTTGCTCGCCTTAACGTGGTGCTTCCAGCTGAGTTGTTTGAATCTGAAATGCTTTTATTTAGTAAGATACCTGGGTATTTAGGTTATTTTACTTGCTGTTACTAGGGGATTAGTGAACACCGTAATGCTGGGGAGGGTACATGGGGAGACATGCTGAGGGAGGATACCTGGGAAGGTGTGTGCTGGAGAGAGGGTGCCTTGGAAAACAATACTTGCCGAAGGAGAGAGGTTAATTACCTTCATAGGGTCATCATCTGGGCAGAGTCAACTCATGATGCTTCTTATGTCCTAATTTAGTGTGAAGCTTTATTTTTACAGTCATTTGTGGGGGTCAGTGACTCTCTCTTCTCTCTCCTTTATCTCTCACATCTTTCATCTGCTCGTCTTCGTTTCTTCATATCCTCCTTCAACCATAACTGCTGAACCCTTAATGGAATTCTTGACAATATCCTCATCACCCTACTGAAGTCTCCCAGCTCAGGTGGACACATTTCTACACTATGTAAGTAATCCTTCATGTGTGATGGAATATGACAGGGAAACTCAGCTATCTTGCTTGTATACCCTCAGTAATTATGATAGGTATCTCTTGTACCTACAGTGTAACCATCATAGCGAATAGGATAGCAGCACTGCATATGTATCAATTTTTGGCAAATACAAATAAATGAAGCCTTAATTACATGATCCCAACTGATTATCTCATCACACTCTTCTATTTCCACACCATTTTCTCCCTTTTCCCCCTCTCTCCATGCATTATCCTCACTCCATCTCCACACTTCTCGTCCTTCTCCACTCCCTTTATCTCCTACGCATCCGTCCACCTGCGCTCCTTGCTCTTCTCCACCTTTTTCCCTCCCTCCTTTCCATCTGATGTTTTGCTCTATGTCTCGCCCTTGCCTGACCTAAGACTGAGTATCACACCAGGGTAGACACAGCGGTGGATCTGCTCACGTGATGAATTCACGACGCCTCTCACTCCAGTGTTTGAGTGCTTGTGATATACCTGTGAACGGTTTCGAATTTGTTTTTTACTGCCACAGCTCCTCTGGCCAGACTTTTCTGATGACCACCTAGTTTGCCAGGCTGTTACTACTTGCAGTTCGTAGCCCCGCATCTCCGCCACAGCCTGACTGATCAGATATCTCTTGCAGAAACTTTTTATTTTCTCGGAACAAAGAGAGGTTTTCAAGAGAAAACCGGACCGTTACCTCTTACAAGTGCCAGATCAACTGGGCTGCGATGGTTATGTAGGCCTGCCTGCCTGCCTGCCTGCCTGCCGCAAGCAACACTCCCGGGTGACCAGGTAGTCAACAAGGAAGCCGTCATTTTCACTATCCCTTTATCGTATTTTCTGGTGTTTTACGGTAATTATTCCTTACATCCTTTATCCTCCCCCCACTCTTCCTGCCTTTCGTTGCCCCTCTTTTCCTGCCTTCCTACACCTCTCTCTTCCTGCCAGAAGCCTTAACATGTTAGAGTATTGTTACTTTTTCAGCTAGAATATGTATAAAAATATATATTATATAAGAATGTCTATTATAATTTTACGTATAACTTGCTTTCTAGACTGCATCCTCTCTTCACCCCTCCCATCCTGCCTCTCTTCACCCCTCCCATCCTGCCTCTCTTCACCCCTCCCATCCTGCCTCTCTTCACCCCTTCTCATCCTGCCTCTCTTCACCCCTTCTCATCCTGCCTCTATTCACCCCTTCTCATCCTGCCTCTATTCACCCCTTCTCATCCTGCCTCTCTTCACCCCTTCTCATCCTGCCTCTCTTCACCCCTTCTCATCCTGCCTCTCTTCACCCCTTCTCATCCTGCCTCTCTTCACCCCTTCTCATCCTGCCTCTCTTCACCCCTCCCATCCTGCCTCTCTTCACCCCTCCCATCCTGCATCTTCACCTCTCCCATCCTGCCTCTTCACCTCTCTCATCCTGCCTCTCTTCACCCCCTCTCATCCTGCCACTCTTCATCCCTCTCATCCTGTCTCTCTCCACCCATTTCATCCTGCCTCCGCCCTCCATACCCTGCCAACACCGCCTCTCCACCTGCTGCTTCCCTTATGCCCTTTCACCTCTCCAAACATGCACACAACAGGTGACACAAGGTGCCAGGTGCGGAGGGTGTCATAACTCGCTTTCAACACGGTACACAGGTGTCAGTGCTCCAGTAGATGACACAAGGTGTCGGGGGGGAGGGGGAGACTAGGTGCTAGGCTCTTAAAGCTGACATGCCCGGCGTGATCAACACAGTACTAACAGCTTCATCACGTCTACCTGTCATTCCATACTCCTGATACTGCTAAGAGCTCTTGATCCAAGGAATTCCATCTGTCTTACCTTATTCGTATCAGACTTGAATATTGTTTTTATTCGCCAAGCTCTGTATAACGCAGGTTTAGCTCTTCTCCGGGAATAAAAATAGCGATAATAATTGTCAATACACTTCAAGCTCACACCACCTGGGTAACTCCACCTCATCTAGCTGGGTGTGTGGCAGAGAAGGATGAGCAGCAAGTAGGGGGGAGGTTCGTAAAAGTTGTGTTGTAGATTGACGACCTGTACCGGCCTACCATTCCCTGAAGTGTGTTTTCTTGTATCGAGTTGGTTGCCTGCCCTGGCTGCCTAGTGTGTAGTATGGAGACGATGGTCTGTAGGATGGTACACCTGTTCTCACCCATCCTGACTCATCACGCTTTGCTCTCACCCTTCTTCATAGCCACAGGTGTTATTAACATGCACACAGCTATGGATGGACCTCTGCAACCACGTATAGATATTATTTTCTCTCTCTCTCTCTCTCTGTCTGTCTCTCTCTCTCTCTGTCTCTCTGTCTCTGTCTCTCTGTCTCTGTCTCTCTGTCTCTGTCTCTCTGTCTCTCTGTCTCTCTGTCTCTCTCTCTGTCTGTCTGTCTGTCTGTCTGTCTGTCTGTCTGTGTGTGTGTGCATAAAATACTCAAATGGTGTTGATAAATCCAGGTTGTTTGCGACGCAGGAGGGAGTCAGGGGACATAGATGGCAGTTAAGGACTTAGATGAGCCTGTTGTCTGGTACCATTGCCTTGTTACGTCATGCTCTTGTACTAGTTTCATCACTTCTTTTGTTGTATTGATGCTTTCTAACTCTTGTCAGTATGTTCTGATTATAGTCCCTTCAAGTAGCGCTTTCCTCTGTGCCGACATCTGTGATAAGCTCCTCAGAGAATTTTCCGTCGTCCTTCATTAGCTTCCCACACAATTTTCAGCTTTATCAGTTGGCCCTACATTCATCTTTTTTATGTGGTGGTGGAGTAACTTGAGTTCAATTTTGGTCTTTTCTGTTTTTTTTTCCAGCATTCCTTCGTATCATCGCATATTTGTTACTTGCTCTCCTACTTCCTTTCTTTTCCATTTTGATATGCTTTGTATTTCTTCGAGGCCCTCTAGCATCTGCCCTTGAATTTTCTCTATTTCTGGTTGAATCATTGACTCTGTTTTTCTTTTTCTTTATAATGAGGTTTTGATCCTTTGACTCCATTACCTCCATACTTTCTTGTACAGTCCTGCCCTCCAGGTTCCTTTCCTATTTCATTATCAGAAAAAACTTTCATGCTATCATGTTCCTCCTTATTGTAATCCTATTTCCTTATACTCACTTTCCACCATTTCTTTCTACATTATCATTTCTACCAGGAAACATGGTTCACTCTGAAAAATTGGACATACCTGCTGGATGCCACACACGGGTATAAATAATTCCACATTGATAGAGTTAACAGGAAAGGGGCGGAGTTAAGTATGTTAAAAAAAACATATCATTATATGAATCATTGTCCTGGTTGTCATACTCCTCCTTTGGCATCCTATTATCTGGCTGTGAATTATGCCACTGCCATTGTTACTATCGTCTCTCCAGATATTACAGAACCTACAATATTAGCTCGTGAGAACTAATATGGTAGATTCGAGTTTAGTGATTAAAATAAAATAGTTCTTGAAAACGTGTAAGGGTTCCTAGTTCATCAAATTCTCTGTGACTTCTCACTGATACTCTTTCTTTGTTTACCTTTTCTTATTTGGTGCCCCTCTGGGAATATTGCATTTATTATTACTGGGAGTTTCTTCTCTGATAACTATATTTTCAGGGATTTCCCTTCCCTACTCTTTTAAAACCTCACTTTGTAGGTGACTCCACCTGCATTCGAGTACTACTATGTGAGTCTTTATTAACTAGCGCTTTTCCGTACATATTTTCTTATTTCACATTTAGAGATGATGTTCAAAGAGTTTCTGTGGAGCTTTGTGGCATTTCATAGGCTTTTGTTAAGTGTTTATGTAGTTGCTACTTCTGAGATAGGCGTTTTTCCTGTTAAGTTCCCCTTCGGTTTCATTTTCCTTTCCTAGGTCTTCTTTTCTGACTTTTATTCCTCTTCTGTCCGATTTTCTTTGATACTGACTATCGAATTTGCGCGATCTCCAAAAATTGGATTTTCTTCTCAGTACTAAGTTTGTTAGACACTTGCAACATTTAGGTATCTTTATTCCGAAACGTTTCGCCTGCACAGTAGGCTTCATCAGTGGAATGTAGAGATGGCAAAAATAGAGACAGCAGAAACAACGAAGAGGTAAATATGATGTTATCTGTCCATCAACGTTGAATAAATAGTTTGACTGTGAAGTTGAATACGTCGCCAGGCTGAGGGACTGACCACTTCAAGCTATTCAAGGTTCTTCTGTCTCCATATTTGCAACCTCTATATTTGACTGATGAAGTCTGCTGTGTAAGCAGACCGACTAGGACTAAAGATACCTTCAACAGTCTCAAATGTGTCTTACCTATCTGCTTATCAGTAATGTATACCATTATTACATCCAATACCAGGCATCATTTTTTCCCTTGTAAATAGGATAGTGTATTTGCATGTTTATGTAGTCACTGATTTATTTTCCTCTATGGAGGCGGGGAGGGGAGATAGTGTTTTGGTTCCTGGCTCATCCTTTTAACTGAATTTTTTTCTGCATCATTGTTTACTAGGGTAGCAGTATGGCTGTGGTAGCAGGATCTTGTCATTCTTCTATTGCACTGTCCCGTCCATCTATCCCTAACCCAGCGTGTGCACCCACCTGCTCGATCACTTATGAGATCCCCTCCCCACTCACCTGTTCGATCATCTACAAGATCCCCCTGCCCACCCACCTGCTCAATCCCCTGCCCACCCACCTGCTCAATCCCCTGCCCACCCACCTGCTCAATCCCCTGCCCACCCACCTGCTCAATCCCCTGCCCACCCACCTGCTCGCCAACCTCTCGACGCCTCCAATGAATGGACACCACAAAGAATGCCACCGCCCCAGCTTTCTTAAGACGACCGTACCTTATTAAGACGAGGTGCTGGGGACCTAACACTCAGGTTGCCACAATCTGTGGTTGTGTAGCATTTTGGGGATCCAACACTGGCTGCCACACACTGTAGTGTTGTAGTATGCTACGAGCCTACCACCTACCTTGGCAGACACACATTACACCTTACCTGTGAGTGTAGGCAGCAGGGGAAAGGGTGGTTCTATATAGTTTTACCTCCCTTGCAAAACAAAACAAGTTGTATTAGTATTGGCTGTGTGTGTGTGTGTGTGTGTGTGTGTGTGTGTGTGTACGTATGTATGCTGCGATGTGCTGTTACTGGCCCACGTTACTGCAAGTGTAGCCAGTTTTTACACTGGACCCAGTCAAGGGGGTGCCTGTTTGCTGGTAAAGGGTTCTTGATCCAAGCAAGTGAAACAATCCTCCCCTTGGATCGAACCTGTTTGCCGTCTATTCCCCACGCGTTGTACGACAGTATGCATGATAGTGTGTGACAGAACGCTGTTCTCGCATCACGTTGGAATCAATAACTCAAGAGCTGTGACTTGTTTATAATACTTTATGTAATGTAACAAGTTTACACCTCTCCATTTTTAAGGTAGAAATTAAATATGAAGGAAAAGCACTCATAATGAACGTCACAGTACCAGTAAGGTTCTCACAGCAGGGAGACATGACGGCAGCATCATCACCCTCCTTCCCCCAGTTTCAGCATCAGCAACAGCAACATTATCAATAGCAGTACCAACAGCAAAAGCAGCAGCAGAGCACCAGCAGCAACAGCACCAACAGCTACACCACTACTACCACCATCACTAACAGGAGCAGAAGCAGCACCGGTGGGGAAGGTGTTATGTGGTTCACCCAAACATGATCAACAACTGGCATTTGACGCTCCAGAATTACCCAGGAAGGGAAAGCTGTTCAACGCGAGTTGATCTCTTGCAACCTGCATGCAATAGCGATGTTAATGATGAGGATGAGAGAGGGGGAAGTTAACTAGGAGACAGAACAGTGAGGAAAATTATATAAAAACTAGGAGACACAAAAGATGAATATTAGGTACAAATTAGTGGGAGCAGAAGTCTGCCGGATAAATTATAAATGGCTATTTTACTCCCGGACTCCGGTGGTAGAACAGCCCTCGAAACCTGTGACCTAAAAAGAAAAACAAAAGTTTATATTTTTAAATTTAGTAATATATACAGAAGGGGTTATTAGCCTCTTGCTCCCTGCATTGTAGTCGCCTCTTACGACACGCATTGCTTACGGAGGAAGAATTCTTTTCCCCACTCCCAAGGAGATAAGAGGAAGTGTACGTAAAAATAGGAAGATATACCTGTTATTCCGCGTGTATATGAGAGCAAAAAGACACCAGCAATCCTACCATCATGTAAAACAATTACAGGTTTCCGTTTCACACTTGCCAAGACGGTAGTACCTCCCTTGGTATTTACTGCCTACCAATATATATATATATATATATATATATATATATATATATATATATATATATATGTCGTGCCGAATAGGAAAAACTTGCGATGTTGGCTTAAATAGCAACGCTCATCTTGCCATATAAGACAAGTGAAAATTTGTGTATGCAATAATTTCGCCAAAATCATTCTGAACCTAACGAAAAAAATATTTCACTGTTTGTTTAGTATTAAATTATTGTAAACAAATCTAAAATATATTTAGTTGGGTTAGGCTAAAATAAATTGAGCTTGTTATAATAAGGTTAGGTAAGTTTTCTAAGTTCCTTTTGGTGCAAAATTTTAAATTTTTACATCAACATTAATGAAAAAAATACATCTTTAAACGTATAAGAGAAAATTTTAGAAAGGACTTAATTTTAAATGAGTTCTTGCTAATTGGCCAGTTTTACATATTCGGCACGACATATATATATATATATATATATATATATATATATATATATATATATATATATATATATATATATATATATATATATATATATATATATATTTCCTGTTAGCTGTTCCCAATTCCTCCCTGGGCACCCGTCTCGACCCACAGGCCATTCGGATTGGTGTTGCTCTTCGCCTAGCCGCCCCCATCCTCACCGAACATAGGTGTATTTGCGGCAGGGCGACAGCTGATCAATTCGGACTCCATGGTCTCGTGTGTCACACAGCAGAAGGGAAGTATGCCAGACATGAGGAGATCAATGACATAATAAAGAGAAGCCTCGCCACAGCCCGTTGCCCAGCTCAACGGGAACCCCAAGTACAGAGGTCTGATGGAAGTCAAAAGCGTCCTGATGGAGCCACTATGCTACCCTGGAAGGATGGAAAGCAGATTGCCTGGGACTACACCTGTGCTGCCACATTGGCAGATACCTACTTGCCATACTCTGTAGTGGAAGGGGGTGGAGCTGCCAGCCACAGGGAGACCCAGAAGATCCGAAAATATGAAAACCTTCCCCCTTGCTATAACTTCATTCCAATAGGGTCGGAGACCCTTGGAGCATGGGGCAAGTGTGCTCTAAAGTTCCTCAAAGAGCTGGGTGAAAAGCTCATCATAGAAACCAAGGACCACAGGGCGACCAGCTTCCTCTTTCAGAGACTCAGTGTTGCGATCCAGAGAGGAAATGCCTGCAGCATTCTGGGCACGCGGCCCACCGCAGGGGAGCTGAACGAAGTATTCGAGATGTAGCTCTGAGTTACCTATGTTGTTTTACTTTGTATCATATTTTTGTGAATGTTTCGTCAATGTATTTTGTCTTTAAATAAAATATATATACATAATATAGGGGGTGGTAGGAGAAAATTCTCAAACAGCTTCAGGGAGAATCTTGAGTTTTCCCTGAAGCAAGTTTATTCTTTTCTCTGAGGATGAGGGTCCCCATGACAGTTCTAGAGGTGGTACCTCCCTATATTTTATATATATATATATTATATATATATATATATATTATATATATATATATATATTATATATATATATAATATATATATATATATATACATTGTGTGTGTGTGTCGTGCCGAATAGGTAAAATTGGTCGATTTGCAAGAACTCATTTAAAATAAAGTCCTTTCTAAAATTTTCTCTTATACGTTTAAAGATATTTTTTTTCATTTATGTTCCTGTAAAAATTCGAAATTTTGTACCAAAAGAACCTTAGAAAACTTACCTAACATTATTATGACAAATGAAATTTAATTTAACCAAACCCAACTAAATATATTTTAGATAAGTTTACAATTATTTAATAATAAACACAATGAAATATATTTTTTTTCGTTAAGTTCAGAATGATTTTTGCGAAATTATTACACAATTTTTCGCTTGCCTTATTCAGCAAGAGGAGCGTTGCTATTTAAACCAAAATCACAAGTTTTACCTATTCGGACACACACACACACACACACACACACACACACACACACACACACACACACACACACACACACATACACACATACAGACACACACACACCCATATACAGGATTTCACACCTTCCTGTGAAGTGACCCTCTAACCCTTTCTCTCTCTCTCTCTCTCTCTCTCTCTCTCTCTCTCCCTTTCTCTCATCCTCTCTTCCTCTCACTCTTTCCCTCTCCCTCTCTCTCCCTCTCTTTCCTTGTCACTCCCCCCCTCTCTCTCTCTCACTTTCTCCCCCTTTTCCCCTCCTTCTACCCTCCCCTTCTCTCTTTCTCCCTCTCTCTCACTCTCTCCCCTTTTTCTTTTTCACTTTCTCTTTTACTAAAAAAAAAAAAATGGTTGGGACTCACAGGGATCAGATGACAATGGTACTGGTAGGGAGGAATGGATGGAGGAGCAGTGGAAAAGGATAGAGCAAGAATGGGAGAGAAAATTAGGAGAGCTTTCTGAAAAAATGGAGAAAGAGCTCTCTGTGAAATGGGAAAAGAGGTTGGAGAAGGAGACGAAGAATTGGGAGGCAAAAGTCGAAACTGCAGTAGCCAGGGTAAAGGTCCTAGAATTTGAGGTAAACAGGCTGAAGCAAGTCTCAGGGGTAGTGACCAGAGAAGACACACCATACGAAGCTGAGAGGCTGAACAGGAAGGAAAGAGATATGAAATATGCTAAGGTCCTATCAGCCTGCAAAGAAGGGCCAGGGAGTGGAAGGGAAGAGCAGATGGGTGCAGATGGAGAGGGAGATAGGTCGAATGCTGAGGCACAACCATGCTACCAAGAGCCACTGGAAAAATCAAGGGAGAAAATGACCACATACAGACAGGAACCAGAGTCACAGAGGGAGAGGCAATGGGAGGAGGAAAGGGCAAAATCAGTGTTTATCCATGGGCTTCGGGAGAGAGAGGAAAGGACACACACTGAAAGACGGCAGGAAGAAAGAAAGGAGATTGAGAAAATCATCACGGAAATAGGGGGAGAAGACATGGACGAGATTGTAAATTTTCAGAGAATAGGGGGGTACTTGAAGGGGAGAAACTGACCGATCAAGCTGATTGTCAGGACAGAAACAGTGTGGAACAGGATCCTCCAAGAAAAACCACGGTTGAGAAGCTCGGAAGAGTACAAGAAGGTGTTCCTAGACAGAGACAGAACACAAAAAGAGAGACATCAGCTGAGGGAGAGGACAAAAAAGCGAAAGGAGCTAGGAAAGGAGACAAGGATGGAACCAGCAGAGGTCAGTCAGAGCAGAACAGAGCAGCAAGAGCAAGCACACACACAACTATCCTCAGAACCCCCCAACCTATCACACCATCCCAACACACAATACAATCCATACCCACAGCTTCCACCCAACCCCCAACCATAGAATCCCACAGTATGCTACCAGGTCTCCCACCCCCACAGGCCCCCCAAACCACAGTGTTGGAAAGGAAACTGAAGGTATGGTACACAAACGCTGATGGAATAACAAACAAGTGGGAGGAGTGGCAGGAAAGAGTCAGAGGCATCACCAGACATCATAGCAATCACAGAAACCAAGCTTACAGGTATGATAACAGATGCCATCTTCCCAACAGGATACCAGATCCTGAGGAAAGACAGAAGGAACAGGGGGGGGGAGTGGCATTGCTGATCAAACACCGATGGAATTTTGATGAGCTGGAGAGAGGAGACAGCGGAGAAGAAAGTGATTGCATAGCGGGAACGCTTCACTCTGGAGGTCCCAAGGTGATAATTGCAGTGATGTATAACCCACCACAGAACAGCAGGAGGCCAAGGGAAGAGTATGACGAGAGCAATAGAGCGATGGTTGACACACTGGCTGCAGTGGCCAGAAGAGCTCATACATGCAGGGCAAAGCTCCTGATCATGGGCGACTTTAACCACAAGGAGATCGAATGGGAGAACTTGGAGCCACATGAGGGCCAAGATACATGGAGGGCTAAGATGATGGAGGTGGTACTGGAGAACTTCATGTACCAACACGTAAGGGACACTACAAGAGAGAGAGGAGAGGATGAACCAGCAAGACTGGACTTTGTATTCACCTTGAGTAGTGCAGATATTGAGGACATCACATATGAAAGACCCCTTGGGGCCAGCGATCATGTGGTTTTGAGCTTCGAATACACAGTAGAGCTACAAGTGGAGGGGGAAGCAGGAAGGCCAGGGCGAATGGCACCAAACTACAGGAAAGGGGACTACACAGGAATGAGGAACTTCCTGAATGAGGTTCAGTGGGACAGAGAACTGGCAGGGAAACCAGTTAATGAGATGATGGAATATGTAGTCACAATGTGCAAGGAGGCTGAGGAGAGGTTTGTACCCAAGGGTAACAGGAATAATGAAAAAGCCAGGATGAGCCCATGGTTCACTCAAAGATGCAAGGAGGCAAAAACCAAGTGTGCTAGGGAATGGAAGAAATATAGAAGGCAAAGGACCCAGGAGAATAAGGAGAGCAGTCGTAGAGCCAGAAACGAATATGCACAGATAAGAAGGGAGGCCCAACGTCAATATGAAAACGACATAGCAGCAAAAGCCAAATCTGACCCGAAGCTGTTATACAGCCACATCTGGAAGAAAACATCCGTCAAGGACCAGGTAATCAGGCTAAGGAAGGAAGGAGGAGAGACAACAAGAATGACAGTGAAGTATGTAAGGAACTCAACAAGAGATTCAAAGAAGTGTTCACAGAGGAGACAGAATGGGCTCCAGAAAGACGGAGAGGTGGGGTACACCACCATGTGCTGGACACAGTACACACAACCGAGGAAGAAGTGAAGAGGCTTCTGAGTGAGCTAGATACCTCAAAGGCAATGGGGCCAGATAACATCTCTCCATGGGTCCTGAGAGAGGGAGCAGAGGCACTATGTGTACCCCTAACAACAATATTCAATACATCTATCGAAACAGGGAGATTGCCTGAGGCATGGAAGACGGCAAATGTGGTACCAATCTTTAAAAAAGGAGACAGACATGAAGCACTAAACTACAGACCAGTGTCACTGACATATATAGCATGCAAAATCATGGAAAAGATTGTCAGGAGAAGAATGGTGGAACATCTAGAAAGGAATGATCTCATCACCAGCAGACAACATGGTTTCAGAGACGGGAAATCCTGTGTCACAAACCTACTGGAGTTCTATGACATGGTGACAGCAGTAAGACAAGAGAGAGAGGGGTGGGTGGATTGCATTTTCTTAGACTGCAAGAAGGCGTTTGACACAGTACCACACAAGAGATTAGTGCAAAAACTGGAGGACCAAGCAGGAATAACAGGGAAGGCACTGCAATGGATCAGGGAATACTTGTCAGGAAGACAGCAGCGAGTAATGGTACGAGGCGAGGTGTCAGAGTGGACACCTGTGACCAGCGGGGTCCCTCAGGGGTCAGTCCTAGGACCAGTGCTGTTTCTGGTATTTGTGAACGACATGGCGGAAGGAATAAACTCCGAGGTGTCACTGTTTGCAGATGACGTGAAGTTGATGAGAAGAGTTCATTCGATCGAAGACCAGGCAGAAATACAAAGGGATCTGGACAGGCTGCAGACCTGGTCCAGCAACTGGCTCCTGGAGTTCAATCCCACCAAGTGCAAAGTCATGAGGATTGAGGAAGGGCAAAGAAGACCGCAGATGGAGTACAGTCTAGGGGGTCAGAGACTACAAACATCACTCAAGGAAAAAGATCTTGGGGTGAGTATAACACCAGGCACATCTCCTGAAGCGCACATCAACCAAATAACTGCTGCAGCATATGGGCGCCTGGCAAACCTCAGAACAGCATTCCGACATCTTAATAAGGAATCGTTCAGGACCCTGTACACCGTGTACGTTAGGCCCATATTGGAGTATGCGGCACCAGTTTGGAACCCACACCTATCCAAGCATGTAAAGAAACTAGAGAAAGTGCAAAGGTTTGCAAGAAGACTAGTCCCAGAGCTAAGAGGTATGTCCTATGAGGAGAGGTTAAGGGAAATCAACCTGACGACACTGGAGGACAGGAGAGATAGGGGGGACATGATAACGGCTTACAAAATACTGAGAGGAATTGACAAGGTGGACAAAGACAGGATGTTCCAGAGACTGGACACAGTAACAAGGGGACACAGTTGGAAGTTGAAGACACAGATGAATCAAAGGGATGTTAGGAAGTATTTCTTCAGCCACAGAGTAGTCAGGAAGTGGAATAGTTTGGGAAGCGATGTAGTGGAGTCAGGATCCATACATAGCTTTAAGCAGAGGTACGATAAAGCTCATGGTTCAGGGAGAGTGACCTAGTAGCGACCAGTGAAGAGGCGGGGCCAGGAGCTTGGACTCGACCCCTGCAACCTCAACTAGGTGAGTACAACTAGGTGAGTACACACACACACACACACACACACACACACACACACACACACACACACACACACACACACACACACACACACACACACGCGCGCGCGCGCGTGCGAACGGCCGTTTCCCGCCTGGGTAGTTTATAAATTAGCATCAGTGTACCTTTGAATATAGTTACTGCCTTAATTGTATCTAGTTGAGCTAGATACTTCAAAGATGCTTGTCCAGCCAAGTAAGTTCCGCTGCTCTGTAGCTCTTCTTCTGAGTGATGTAACTCCAAACGTGTCATGTATTGCTACAGAGTGTTGTTTACTCCACAGAGGTGATGCGTAGTGTTACCGAGTGATAATTCCCGGAGTTGACGCGTTTTCCTTTTTGTTTCAGTGAGAAGTGTGGATGTGTGAAGGAGTGCGACAAGTGTAGACCACCACCAGCCAGGTAATTTGTACTGTTTTTGTTCTTGTCTACTTGGTCAGCTAATACATATTCATTTTTTGTTAAGCAGCAATACAGGTCCAGGTAAAAGATGAGATTCATCAAGCTCTGCACAAGGACATGACCGGAACTTTAACCAGTGTATCCTGGTGTAGATGAAATACTTGACTTGTAACGTAACCTTATTCTATAAAGTTTAGATTTATTCCAGAATTAAATTTTGTCCTGTGTTTATATAATATCAAAGCGGTAATATTTGATGCAGACTGAATAAATTGTAAATATATACGTTGATAATATTCTATAACTCTTTTATGACCTAATTGTTAGGCTTTTTGTGAATAATGAATGTCGAATGTTGCGTGTGAGAGAGTAAGACCACTGTAATGTATGGTGTGTGTGAGTGTAAGACCACTGTAATGTATGGTGTGTGTGTAAGACCACTGTAATGTATGGTGTGTGTGAGAGTGTAAGACCACTGTAATTTATGGTGTGTGTGAGTGTAAGACCACTGTAATGTATGGTGTGTGTGAGAGTGTAAGACCACTGTAATGTATGGTGTGTGTGAGTGTAAGACCACTGTAATGTATGGTGTGTGTGAGAGTAAGACCACTGTAATGTATGGTGTGTGTGAGAGTGTAAGACCACTGTAATGTATGGTGTGTGTGAGTGTAAGACCACTGTAATGTATGGTGCGTGTGAGAGAGTAAGACCACTGTAATGTATGGTGTGTGAGAGTGTAAGACCACTGTAATGTATGGTGTGTGTGTGTAATACCACTGTAATGTATGGTGTGTGTGAGTGTAAGACCACTGTAATGTATGGTGTGTGTGAGTGTAAGACCACTGTAATGTATGGTGTGTGTGAGAGTAAGACCACTGTAATGTATGGTGCGTGTGAGAGTAAGACCACTGTAATGTATGGTGTGAGTGTAAGATCACTGTAATGTATGGTGTGTGTGTGTAAGACCACTGTAATGTATGGTGCGTGTGTGAGTGTAAGACCACTGTAATGTATGGTGTGTGTGAGAGTAAGACCACTGTAATGTATGGTGTATGTGAGAGAGTAAGACTGTAATGTATGGTGTGTGTGTGAGTGTAAGACCACTGTAATGTATGGTGTGTGAGTGTAAGACCACTGTAATGTATGGTGTGTGTGAGAGAGTAAGACCACTGTAATGTATGGTGTGTGAGTGTAAGACCACTGTAATGTATGGTGCGTGTGAGAGAGTAAGACCACTGTAATGTATGGTGCGTGTGAGAGAGTAAGACCACTGTAATGTATGGTGCGTGAGTGTAAGACCACTGTAATGTATGGTGCGTGTGAGAGTGCAAGACCACTGTAATGTATGGTGTGTGTGAGAGAGTAAGACCACTGTAATGTATGGTGCGTGTGAGAGTAAGACCACTGTAATGTATGGTGCGTGTGAGAGAGTAAGACCACTGTAATGTATGGTGTGTGAGAGAGTGTAAGACCACTCTAATGTATGGTGTGTGAGAGAGAGTAAGACCACTGTAATGTATGGTGTGTGTGAGAGTGTAAGACCACTGTAATGTATGGTGCGTGTGAGTGTAAGACCACTGTAATGTATGGTGTGTGTAAGACCACTGTAATGTATGGTGTATGTGAGAGAGTAAGACCACTGTAATGTATGGTGCGTGTGAGAGTGTAAGACCACTGTAATGTATGGTGCGTGTGAGTGTAAGACCACTGTAATGTATGGTGTGTGTGAGAGTGTAAGACCACTGTAATGTATGGTGCGTGTGAGTGTGTAAGACCACTGTAATGTATGGTGTGTGTGAGAGTGTAAGACCACTGTAATGTATGGTGTATGTGAGAGAGTAAGACCACTGTAATGTATGGTGTGTGAGAGTGTAAGACCACTGTAATGTATGGTGTGTGTGAGTGTAAGACCACTGTAATGTATGGTGTGTGTGAGAGTGTAAGACCACTGTAATGTATGGTGTGTGTGAGTGTAAGACCACTGTAATGTATGGTGTGTGTGAGAGTGTAAGACCACTGTAATGTATGGTGTGTGTGAGTGTAAGACCACTGTAATGTATGGTGTGTGTGTGTGAGTGTAAGACCACTGTAATGCATGGTGTGTGTGAGAGTGTAAGACCACTGTAATGTATGGTGTGTGAGAGTGTAAGACCACTGTAATGTATGGTGTGTGTGAGTGTAAGACCACTGTAATGTATGGTGCGTGTAAGACCACTGTAATGTATGGTGCGTGTAAGACCACTGTAATGTATGGTGTGTGTGAGTGTAAGACCACTGGAATGTATGGTGTGGATATTACGTGTTTAGGGTCATTTTGGATTCTTGTGTATTAATCTGTTCTGTGTATTTATACCACCTTGTATTTGCATTGCTTTAAATAAAATATAAAAAAATAAAGAAGAAGCATATGTCCACGTAATGGACATGTTGTTCACAGCATGGTAACTGCTTCAACACCAAAATATAGATCTGAATAAAAGTATTTTATTCGGTTGTTATCTTATGCAGAATACGGCAGCCTAGTGACTCAGTGTGATTGACTACGGTAGAGACGTAAATTTGTTTGTATGAATATTGCTATAAAAGTAGATACACTCGCAGTGTGTTGCTATGCTATTCTGTATGATAATTACATAGATATGTTTGTCCGTCATATTTCATCACACAGGAAGGCTTTGACACACAGGTAATAAAATGTGAGCCTTAGTTGAGAGATGAGGATGAAGCATCCCTCTGGGGGCCCAGTAGCTACGACAGCTGGAAAATTTCATTCCAGGAAGAGCTGGAGTTACTGTTACGTAGGAATTACAATATCTTAGATGGAATTGAAAGCAAGATTGGATACAACAGTGTGCTACTGACCTATTCTGTATAATTGCTACACAATGGGAGCAAAAGCTACCCATTCTTCCCATTACTCTTCCAGCAAAAGGGTTAATTTCATGCACAGAGTTGAAATGTGTCAGCCTCAGCTGGGAGACTTTATGGGAATGAGAATATCGGCCAGGTATTCCATTAAAGGTTCAACAGCTACTAAGATTTCGTTTTAGCAGAGCTGGCGTTTCTTTTTCTTTATAATTACCATCTCTCAAGGTGGCCTGTCCATACACACGAGATATCTCCATCACAAAAATAATATATAGGAGAAAAAAAAAAGAAAGAGGTGGGGCGAGGAATTTGTATCAAATTTTATAAAGCTCTGAATCGACTCCTGCAACTACAAATAGGTAGGGACACACACACACACACACACACACACACACACACACACACACACACACACACACACACACACACACACACACACACACACACACACACTCGCACATACACACACACACACACACACACGCACACACACATACACATACACACATACACATACACACACACATACACACACACATACACACACATACACACACATACACACACACACACACACATACACACACACACACACAAATACACACACACACACACACACACATACACACACATACACACACATACACACACACATACACACACACACACATACACACATACACACATACACACACACATACACACACAGGAACAAGCACTTGTAGCTGTAGTACACACAGCTGTAAACACACATACACAGGATTTCACACCGTCCTGTGAACTGACCATCTGAACCTTTCTCCTCTGCCCCCCCCCTCTTTCCACACTAAGTAGACCTATCTCTACCTCTCTCACTCTTTACCTATATCTCTCTCTCTACCTATCACTCTCTACCTATCTCTCTCTCTCTATTCCCTCTCCCATCTTTCCCCTCTAACATCTCTTACCTCTCACATCTCCCCCCCTCTAACATCTCTCCCCCTCTAACATCTGTCCCCTCCCATTATCTCTCCCCTCCCCCTTTCCCCACCTCTCTCCCATCCTGCCCTCCCTCCCCCCCTAGCCTCTCTCCCCTCTCGCTCTTCCATCTCCCCCCTCTTTCCCCCTTCTCCCCCTCTTTGCCTTCCCTTTCTCCCTCCCTCCCTCCCTCCCTCCCTCTCTCTCTCTCTCTCTCTTTTTTTTTTTTTTTTTTTTTTTTTTTTTTTTTTTTTTTTTTTTTTTTTTTTTTTTTTTTTTTTGCAATCGTTTGACAAGGTTAAGGATTCCTAACTTTATTGACAAGCTAAGAGCTGTTACCTACATCAGCTCATTTGAAAGCATTTTTATTGTTATGAGACATACAAGTAGGGAACAGGATGAAGTTGGAGCCATCTGTGGGCCAGCATTTTCATTTGATCAACTGACGTTATCTCGTTGACATCATTATGCTGAACGAATGTGTTCCATACTCGAGTCATCCTGGGTATGTATGATCTCAGATGGAGTGATGTTCTGGAGAAGGGTACAGCCAGAGTGAAGTTGCTGCTTTCTGCCCGTCTTGTGGCATAAAAGCTTGTTTCGCGCTGTCCTCGAAGTGGATCCAAGTGTGGTATTTTGACAATATTGGCCTTGTACATAACAGTAAGGCCACCCACATCCCTCCTATGTTGAAGGCTCTGCTGAAATGACAGATCCATCCAGGATGGGTCCAGGCGAGAGATGAGACGTCTTGCTCTGTTCTCTACTCTGTCAAGCAGTCGCAGATGAGAGGGGGGACAGGCAAACCAAGAAAGTGGAGCATACTCAAGGTGTGAGCGTACTTGTGCCTCGTACAGTATCTTGCAACCCCTACTGTCAAGCAGATGCGAGATACGGCGAAGTGCTGTAAGCTTCCTGGCTGCCTT
>NC_091312.1:14892039-14901040 GCF_038502225.1 Cherax quadricarinatus
TACCCAAGGGTAACAGGAGTAATGAAAAAGCCAGGATGAGCCCATGGTTTACCCAAAGGTGCAGGGAGGCAAAAACCAAGTGTGCTAGGGAATGGAAGAAATATAGAAGGCAAAGGACCCAGGAGAATAAGGAGAACAGTCGTAGAGCCAGAAACGAATATGCACAGATAAGAAGGGAGGCCCAAAGACAATATGAAAATGACATAGCAGCGAAAGCCAAATCTGACCCGAAACTGTTGTACAGCCACATCAGGAGGAAAACAACAGTCAAGGACCAGGTAATCAGGCTAAGGAAGGAAGGAGGAGAGACAACAGGAAATGACCGTGAAGTATGTGAAGAACTCAACAAGAGATTCAAAGAAGTGTTCACAGAGGAGACAGAAGGGACTCCAGAAAGACGGAGAGGTGGGGCACACCACCAAGTGCTGGACACAGTGCACACAACCGAGGAAGAAGTGAAGAGGCTTCTGAGTGAGCTAGATACCTCAAAGGCAATGGGGCCAGATAACATCTCCCCATGGGTATTGAGAGAGGGAGCAGAGGCACTATGTGTACCCCTAACAACAATATTCAATACATCTATCGAAACAGGGAGATTGCCTGAGGCATGGAAGACAGCAAATGTAGTCCCAATCTTTAAAAAAGGAGACAGACATGAAGCATTAAACTACAGACCAGTGTCACTGACATGTATAGTATGCAAAATCATGGAGAAGATTATCAGGAGAAGAGTGGTGGAACACCTAGAAAGGAATGATCTCATCAACAGCAGCCAGCATGGTTTCAGGGACGGGAAATCCTGTGTCACAAACCTACTGGAGTTCTATGACATGGTGACAGCAGTAAGACAAGAGAGAGAGGGGTGGGTGGATTGCATTTTCTTGGACTGCAAGAAGGCGTTTGACACAGTTCCACACAAGAGATTGGTGCAAAAACTGGAGGACCAAGCAGGGATAACAGGGAAGGCACTACAATGGATCAGGGAATACTTGTCAGGAAGACAGCAGCGAGTCATGGTACGTGGCGAGGTGTCAGAGTGGGCACCTGTGACCAGCGGGGTCCCGCAGGGGTCAGTCCTAGGACCAGTGCTGTTTCTGGTATTTGTGAACGACATGACGGAAGGAATAGACTCTGAGGTGTCCCTGTTTGCAGATGACGTGAAGTTGATGAGAAGAATACACTCGATCGAAGACCAGGCAGAACTACAAAGGGATCTGGACAGGCTGCAGACCTGGTCCAGCAATTGGCTCCTGGAGTTCAATCCCACCAAGTGCAAAGTCATGAAGATTGGGGAAGGGCAAAGAAGGCCGCAGACGGAGTACAGTCTAGGGGGTCAGAGACTACAAACCTCACTCAAGGAAAAAGATCTTGGGGTGAGTATAACACCAGGCACATCTCCTGAAGCGCACATCAACCAAATAACTGCTGCAGCATATGGGCGCCTAGCAAACCTCAGAACAGCATTCCGACATCTTAATAAGGAATCGTTCAGGACCCTGTACACCGTATACGTTAGGCCAATATTGGAGTATGCGGCACCAGTTTGGAACCCACACCTAGCCAAGCACGTAAAGAAACTAGAGAAAGTGCAAAGGTTTGCAACAAGACTAGTCCCAGAGCTAAGAGGTATGTCCTACGAGGAGAGGTTAAGGGAAATCAACCTGACGACACTGGAGGACAGGAGAGATAGGGGGGACATGGTAACGACATACAAAATACTGAGGGGAATTGACAAGGTGGACAAAGACAGGATGTTCCAGAGATTGGACACAGTAACAAGGGGACACAGTTGGAAGCTGAAGACACAGATGAATCACAGGGATGTTAGGAAGTATTTCTTCAGCCACAGAGTAGTCAGTAAGTGGAATAGTTTGGGAAGCGATGTAGTGGAGGCAGGATCCATACATAGCTTTAAGCAGAGGTATGATAAAGCTCACGGCTCGGGGAGAGTGACCTAGTAGCGATCAGTGAAGAGGCGGGGCCAGGAGCTCGGACTCGACCCCCGCAACCTCAACTAGGTGAGTACAACTAGGTGAGTACACACACACACACACACACACACACACACACACACACACACACACACACACACACACACACACACACACACACACACACACACACACACACACACACACACACACACACACACACACGAGACAGCTTTCCCCCAGAAAATTCTTGAATTCTCAGAAGAGAAAATGTAAGAACGACCGCAAGATGCCAATAATTGTTGGAGTTTTGTAGAGGTGACTGTTACTGTGTGTCTCTACCATCATCAGCTGTATAAACCCGTGCGGGTTTAGCGCTTCCCACTGATTATGATCAATCTATCACCGACAAATGTTGGAGAAGTGACCGTCAAAGTCTGTCCCCGCCACCCACGAGTGTTGATGAGTGACTAACACTCCTGTCCCCACTGCCCTCGAGTGTTAGCGAGGTGACTTAACACTCCTGTTCCCACTGCCCTCGAATGTTGATGAGGTGAATAACACTCCTGTTCCTACTGCCCACGAGTATTGAAGAGATGACTATAATAACCTGTTTCCGCCACCCACGAGTGTCGGTGAGGTGACTATCACTGCCTGTCTCCACCACCCACGTAACTACATTACCATCGGCGGCAAAAACAGTCAACACTACCACAAACTAGACCAGCAGTTCTCAACCTTGTTCAGCATATCCTTTTATTGCCATCAGGGTGTATACACCCGGTGTATATCTTGCAGTATATAGAGTTTACTTTAATTCCTATTTTAGGGATTAAAATAATCTCTGTGTTAATGTACAAGTGAATTACAACCTTAATATTAAAACCCACGTTCAGTCCATAGGTTTTACACCTATGATATATGACAGGTAAAGTATATACTTATTGTACCTAAAAAAAATTAACGTTTTTACGATGTTTCTGGTTGTTTTGCGAGTAATTACGTCTTCGTTTGAAGACGTAATTACTCACATTGCTAACAATACTAAAGAAAATTATTTTGTAATTTTTATTAAAAAATAATCAACTCATTGGTTACAAAAAAAAAGTATTTTTTTTTTACTTTGTTCACTTATATGAGAATAATTCACTTACGAACTACGTAATACAAAACATAAACAGCATAATGCTCAGAGATTAATGAAAATTATCTTACCGTGAAGGTTGTTCTTGCTTGTTTGATGGTCGTCTTATGCCTGAGTTAGTATTATCAGAGCATATTAGAGGTCGTCAGAGCACAGAGGTCGTCAGAGCATATCATCGGTATTATTTTACAAGAATACAGATTCTGTTGTGCTGTTTTGTCGTGGTAAGAAATATTGACATCCAAATCTCGTACTCAGAAGAGCTTTATCAAGTCCTGACAAATCAATGTATCTTTCCATCACTAACCAAGAGGGAGGAAAATCCTGCTTGATCAAGAAACCAGCAGCAATACACTGGTCCCGAGATTACCAGGAAGTTTTGGCAGCAAAGCAGTCTTAGAAATTTACTAAACTATATCCTAATCTTCTCTTGGAATGCTCTTATTTTCTCATATTGATCAGTGGAGCGCTTGATCTTTTCATGGAAGCGAGAAGTGATGTGACTTATTTCCGAGAATACGTCAAGCAAATAGCATGCCTTTACAACAAGATTTTTATCTTTATGTTGAAAAAATATTAATATTTGCCCACGGAGTACATAGGAAGGGTTCAATGTTCTATTTGGTAACTATGCATAATATATACATTTTTTAAGAAGAACGTTCTTGGACTTCCGAGATTTTCGCAGAGCAAAATCCACATTTAGTACAAGTATTCAGAGCATTTCCCAGGGTGAAGTTCACTGCCTTCACAATAATTACTGACACCTCTTAGCTCCCGTGGGAATGTAGTTGCAGCAGCTAAGCCTTAATGAGTTATAGTTTATATCAGACTACTGCTGGATGCTTCTAAACAACACTGTTGAATCTGATTGTTCAGCAATAAAGGAAAGAGCACTATCAATTTAAACTGAGAGCAAAATATATGATAAGGCTGTCAGTCTTTTTCAAAATTCCTTGAACTGTTGTGGCTGATTTTGACTCTTGACAAAGAAATGTTTGATTACTTCACTGTCCACCTAGTATACATATATCAAGCGAACATAAGAAACTTCATCTATTGTCTCGTCTTGAGTCATTGTAAAGAATTTAAAAATGTTTTTTTTAATTTGTTGAACTACCTGCAATTTAATATTGTAGTTCATGTCAGTTTCTTTTTATCGGCCAGGTGCCTCTCCAGTCACCTCTTGGCATGTTAGTGTTTCCTAAATAACAAAAAGGCACAATACCGTGACTGGAACGATACACAAATAACCCGCACATAAAAGACAGAAGCTTACGACGACGTTTCGGTCCGACTTGGACCATTGACAAAGTCAATGGTCCAAGTCGGACCGAAACGTCGTCGTAAGCTTCTGTCTTTTATGTGCGGGTTATTTGTGTATAGTGTTTCCTCGCTGCGTGACAGGATACGTTTGTCTCCAACTGCATGCTGAATGCAACACAGTGCTTCTACAGGTGCGGTTGTGTCTCGCACAGTGTTCAGTAAAGTCATTAATATTCCTTTTCAGTTAAGCCTCCTTCCTTTTAAAGGAATTCAAATTATAATAAACTCAAACTAAGTTGTAATAAACAATTGTCAGTGAATAAACAAAAAGGTGGAGGAGGGGCGAGCCCCTCGTTCCACCCTTCTGTTTATTCACTACACCTCTTTGTTGAGGTTATTCTAAACGAGTCCTGGAAATCGGTCACAGGTAAATATCTTTCTAGAAAAAAGACCCTTCAAGCCTCCATGGTCACTAATACACGGGATTCCCAGACAACAAGAGCATCTCATTGTGGTCTCCTTTTTTTGGCATTGTTTTAAATCTGAAAGCAGAAATGGAGGCCGTGTAGTCTGCTGCTGGATGCTCACACGTGAAAGCATACTCATAATGAAAATGATAATTTGATATCCGGGCAGTACAGTGATGGGGGAGGGGGGTGTTGATCCTCTAAATTGTCGTCAGGTGCCCTGTATTATACAGAAGTCTAATAAGCATGAATTTTTCGTATCAAATGTAACATCAACAAACACAGAATACCACATCATCACCACCAACACTAGCACCAACAACAACAACACCACCAATACCCACAACATGAGCACCACCATCAACTACAACATCAGCACCACCAACAATCACCACATAAGTATCATCACTGTCAGCAACAACCACACCCTCAAAACTACGTCATCAACAGCAACAATAAGAGCACCAATAACCTTCTTATTCTTTAAGCAATTTTCCACTAGAAGAAGTTCTGACAAATGAAAACAGTCAATTTATATTAAATTAAAAGAGAAATTATTATAATTATCGACTGGTAAAAAAAAAAAAACTATAACTGCAGTCATTTTACAGCACTGAATGACCCACACGGGTTTGCCTCTTCACATTAATGATATTAGTAGAGTGATAATGGAAAAATGAAGTTGTTGAAAGGTTTATAGTGAAAAAAAAAAGAGATGTGTTTCTTGCGTTAATTTTAGGCCCGTTCACATCATCATCAGAAATTTATAAGTATGCAAGTTCAGAAATGTGAGAGGAATCAAATACTGGGCGGCCGTCCTGGCTGAGAATTTAAGGTGGACCCAGGAGGTGAGTAGACTGAGTCACACTGACTTATATGGATTATACTGTAGCTGCTATTTTTGAACCATGATCAGTCTGCACTTACTCTGAAATCTCCTGCTCGTCACGTGTGTGTGTGTGTGTGTGTGTGTGTGTGTGTGTGTGTGTGTGTGTGTGTGTGTGTGTGTGTGTGTGTGTGTTTGTTACCAGTATGCTGGTGTTGCATACTCTCTGATGAACCCGACTTACGTCGTTTATAGGATCATGAAGGACTCTGTGTGTATGTGTGTTTATAGAGTGCATAATGTAATTACATCATCGTCGGAATCAATGTGAGTTATTAATAGTGTGAAGCTGAGTGAACTGTTTGAAGAGCAACACCACCATAACGTATTAATGTTACTAATTAGCTTCTGTGTCCCGCCGGATGTTTAGCCCTTCCCACCATCACCCCCACCTGTGTGTGTGTGTGTGTGTGTGTTCGTTTGTTCCTGGAGCGAACAGAATCTTTGTGCTAGTGCAGCACTACTCTAGGACTGAAGGTAAACACTACCATGGATGCAGCATAAAGTGCAGTCCGTCCTCATAATATATCATTTGCTTTCAAAAGCTTTTCATCAGTCCTGGGTGTCCGTCAAGCAGTGCCTCCCACCCTGGGAGTCAGCAGCAGGGGACTGCTGCTGGGTGTTAATGATTAAGCCTTCCCTGTCCTGCTGCTGCTATAATACTACTACTACTACTACTACTACTACTACTACTACTACTACTACTACTACTAGTATTAATAATAATAATAATATATGCGCACAGCTACAGAGTTAATGACTGAGAGAGCGTCACCCTGTTATTAATGTCGGTACGTGAGAGCTCTCACGCTTTACAGCCTTAAATCAGAGAGAAAGCATTTTTTCTTTCTATTATTGCGGAAAGGTTGACCTAGTTCTTATTAATCTGGTGAAGTGATCCACCAGTATCTAGTTCGTCCACGGTTCCTACCACCACTACCAGCACCACCACTATTACCACAGCCGCCATCACTGCCACTACCAGCACAAGCACTACTTCTGTTACATCCACCACCAGTACAACCACCACACTTACCAAAACAACCACTACTACAGCCACCATCATTACGACTAATTTCCACTACCAGGTCTTTAAATAACTAGTACTCTCTAGTCTGTAATACTGCTGTAAACTGACAGCTTCAGTTAAGGCAGCGAATGTGTGGATAAATTTAAGTAAACATAATTTACACTTGAAAGATGCTAGAGGCAGTGGTTTCGAAACTCCAACACACTAAAATCACTTCTGACGTGAACGGGAGGTACAGTAGACTATGCAAAACACATCCCAGTGAGAAAAACGAAGCTTCAGTAAATGCATTAAGAAATAACTCAAGAAATATAATACGTGCAAGACTTCATCTCGCATCATTTAACGATAAAGGGAATTACCAAGGGTCTCCTGTCTTCAGGAGCTAACTTGACCAGCTCTTGACCAACCTGGCTGTGGGACTTACACTGGACTGTGTACAGCCAACACCATCACCCCGACAAATCAGAATGTCAACACGAAGCCTGATTTTAGACCATCCCTGGGGGCGATGACCTCAGGAACCATCAACAGGTCACACCTACTTGTCACGGTTAATAAGCCAGTATGACAAAATTACGGAGAAGTTGGAAAAAACCCAAGACCCAAATGTGGGATACACGGATTTTGCAAAGGTTTGAGTATTGCTGTATACTAAAAGCTCCCTTCAAGGCAGGCGAAACTGCAGAACTGGAAAATGCACGAGACCGTCACAGCTCCTATAAACTCGATCAAATATCTAAATTACTGAGGGCACTTGAAGTCCCCTAACTGTATTCCATAGAACATAGGCGAGAAATATGCATCATAATCTACACCTGATTCTGGAGGGATTGGTCTTAAATCTGCACACCTAAGTCACCATATGTAAACAGATGCTTGTCTGATGATGCAAAATACCTCTGGTGAAAGCAGGGAAACAATGAGAGAGAACTCAATGAGTGTAAAGGGATCGCGACTCAACACCCGTCATGCATAAGGAGGATCGCCAACAAATTTCCTAGTTGTCTTCAAAGTGGAACTCGATAAATTCCTCAAATCATTTGCTGATCAGTTGGTCTGTGGGACATACGTTGATCTGCAGACACTGAGCACCAATAGTCTGATCGATCAGGTCAGCAACCTGGAGGCCTGGTATGAGGTGATTACACACAAAATAGGAGCGATAGGGGAAAACAGGCAAATGGATATTCAACTTTCTGACCGATAGAGCACAGAGTAATAATTAAGAGAGTAAAATTTAGTATTACCATTATAAAGCACAGTATCCCCAAAGTACCGTCCTGGCACCTTTACTGTTTCTTATTCTCATAGCGGACATAGATAAAAGCACTCGCTACAGTTTCGTATCATTTGCGGATGTCCAATATGAAAATCAACAAGGTAGAAGACTAAATTAATATTGTTAGAATTACTGACAATATGTTAAGTAAAAGGACACAAGTACAACTAATGTGACATTTTATTGTAGCAATGTTTCGCTCTCAGGAGCTTCGTCAAGCTCCAACCATATACATTTGCTCAACCCATTTTTATGCTACCCAAGCCATAAATAACTTTTGTAACCTTTCTCATGTACCAGCTGACTTTTCCACCACTTGTATAACTACTACAACTACCTCTACTTGTACTACACCTCACTCAGAGCCTATATATACCCTCTGTGTCCGTGTATTGTTTGTAACGGCTTGATAAAGCTCCTGGAGAGCGAAACGTTGCCACAATAAAATGTCACATTAGTTGCACTTGTGTCCTTTTACCTAACATGGTAGAAAACGCTGAAAAAATTACAAGATCATATAAGCAGGGTCAGTGGAGAACACCATGAAGTTTAGTGGTAACAAGGACACTGTATACAAAACGTAAGACCACCACTTAGAATGCAAGGAACATGCGAAGGACCTACGTTTAATAATGTCAGTTGATCGTTTTTTCAAAGAACACAGTAAAGCAAATAACACGAAAGCCAGGAAGATAACGAGGTGGATAATAAGAATTTGCAAAACAAGGGAAATAGTGCCATTGGTGGCACGATCCAAACTGCACACTGCCATAACAATATACTGGAATAAGAGATATTGGGAAAAAAATGTTAAATAAATCCATTGAAAAGCAGGGGTGCTGTGGACACAGTGAGAGCGTTATATCAACATCTTTGGCCCCAGATTTTTTTTTTTGATATATTAACAGAAGATATGAAAAACACTGTCGGAACAAGTGCAGAAGTCTTCAAGAGAAAACTAGACAAGTACCTTTATCACCAGAACAACCAGGCTG
>NC_091312.1:14901140-14906140 GCF_038502225.1 Cherax quadricarinatus
ATCTGTACATATTATTATATGATGCTTTATGCAGTATATTCTCCATGGGAAAGTAGAAACGAATCTTTCCTCCATAAGCCATGCGTGTCGTAAGAGGCGACTAAAATGCCGGGAGCAAGGAACTGGTAACCCCTTCTCCTGTATAAATTCCTAAATGCAAGGAGAAATATTTTCACTTCTTTTTCGGGTCACCCTGCATCGGTGGGAGACAGGCGGGTTTATATATATATATATATATATATATATATATATATATATATATATATATATATATATATATAATATTATATATATAAAATTGTGTGTGTACTCACCTAGTTGTGGTTGCAAGGGTCGATTCATAGCTCCTGGCCCCGCCTCTTCACTGGTCGCTACTGGGTCACTCCCTGAACATGTTTGTGTGTGTGTGGTGCCGAATAGGTAAAACTTGCAATTTTGGCTTAAATAGCAACACTCTTCATGCCGAATAAGGCAAGCGAAAATTTGAGAATGCAATAATTTCACAAGAATCATTCTGAACCTAACGAAAAAAAATGTATTTCATTGTGTTTGTTTATTATTAAATTATTGTAAACTTATCTAAAATATATTTAGTTGGGTTAGGCTAAATTAAATTTCGCTTGTTATAATAAGGTTAGGTAAGTTTCTAAGTTTCTTTTTTGTGCAAAATTATGAATTTTTACATTAACATAAATGAAATATATATATATATATATATATATATATATATATATATATATATATATATATATATATATATATATATATATATATATATATTTATTTATTATCTTTCAACGCAAAAGAGAAAATTTTAGAAAAGACTTTATTTTAAATGAGTTCTTGCTAATTGACCAGTTTTTATCTATTCGGCACGACATATATGTCGCGCCGAATAGATAATACTGGTCAATTAACAAGAACTCATTTAAAATTAAGTCCTTTCTAAAAAATTTATATATTGGATATGGAGATTTGTGGACGAATTAAGTGCTTGACGGGAGGTTCACCCCATCACTTCTTCCCTCTATTTAGCCTACCCGCCCCTTTCCTTGCTTGTTCCTCCTTCCTGACTCTTCCTACCTGTCTTTGCTTTAGCCCTTTCCCTTTATCAGTCTCTAGTTACCTCTCGGGTAGTTGGATGCTTACCACACCCGCCCTGCTGACATTCTCACGTAGTAAACTGTGCATATATCAGGAATGAGGCAGAAAGGAAAAGAGGATACCAGAGAGACAGATTTAAGTTGTGCAGGTGGGGGGGGGAAGGAGGTGGGGGGGTGTACTCCCCTAGTTGAGGTTGCAGGGGTCGAGTCCTAGCTCCTGGCCCCGCCTCTTTACTGGTCGCTACTAGGTCACTCTCCCTGAACCGTGAGCTTTATCATACCTCTGCTTAAATCTATGTATGGATCCTGCCTCCACTACATCGCTTCCCAAACTGTTCCACTTCCTGACTACTCTGTGGCTGAAGAAATACTTCCTAACATCCCTGTGATTCAACTGTGTCTTCAACTTCCAACTGCGTCCCCTTGTTGCTGTGTTCCATCTCTGGAACATCCTGTCTTTGTCCACCTTGTCAATTCCTCTCAGTATTTTTATGTCGTTATCATGTCCCCCCTATCTCTCCTGTCCTCCAGTGTCTCAGGTCGATTTCCCTTAACCTCTCCTCGTATACCTCTTAGCTCTGGGACTAGTCTTGTTGCAAACCTTTGCACTTTCTCAAGTTTCTTTACGTGCTTGGCTAGGTGTGGGTTCCAAACTGGTGCCGCATACACCAATATGGGCCTAACGTACACGGTGTACAGGGTCCTGAACGATTCCTTGTGTGTGTGTGTGTGTGTGTGTGTGTGTGTGTGTGTGTGTGTGTGTGTGTGTGTGTGTGTAGAGGTGAGATATGGAGGTGTGTTGGAGGCAGGTCCTTGAGAGGTGATACTGGAGGCAGGATCTGCTGCCCCTGGTGTGCCTCACACTCGGGTATCACACTTTTAAAGCTCACCAGCATCTCAAGGCTGTGTACACTTTAGGGTCATGGTCTATATAAGGTCGTGGGTCGTGGTCTGTGTAAGGTCGTGATCTACTTGCGTAAGGTCATAGAATTTTTTAAGGTCAGGAAGGTTTCTAAGGTTATGTAATCTTTTAAGATCATCTTGTAATGTCAGGGACCTTTGCAAGGTCCGGGAATTTTAATAATATGATCAAAACATCTTTATCTTCGTAAAGTTACTGTTTAGTGGTGGCTCGTGACTAAATGGCAGCGCCTTCGACTCACAGTATAAGGACCCGGTTCTGCCTGCCTTGATGCCTTATCTGTCTACCTTATTACTGCCCGCTTGCCTTCCCTACCCGATTGTTGCCTGCCTACCTTATTTAATTGACTGATGCCTGCCTGTCTTCCTTAACTGGCTACTACCTGCTTGCTTACTCTACCTGACTGTTGCCTGCTTGCTTGCCTTTCCTCCCTGACTGCTGCTTGCCAGCCTATTTTACCTGACTGCAGCCTGCCTTTCCTACCTGACTGCAGCCTGCCTTTCCTACCTGACTGCAGCCTGCCTTTCCTACCTGACTGCAGCCTGTCTTTCCAACCTGGCTGCAGCCTGTCTTTCCTACCTGGCTGCAGCCTGTCTTTCCTACCTGGCTGCAGCCTGTCTTTCCTACCTGGCTGCAGCCTGTCTTTCCTACCTGGCTGCAGCCTGTCTTTCCTACCTGGCTGCAGCCTGTCTTTCCTACCTGGCTGCAGCCTGTCTTCCTACCTGGCTGCAGCCTGTCTTTCCTACCTGGCTGCAGCCTGTCTTTCCTACCTGGCTGCAGCCTGTCTTTCCTACCTGGCTGCAGCCTGTCTTTCCTACCTGGCTGCAGCCTGTCTTTCCTACCTGGCTGCAGCCTGTCTTTCCTACCTGGCTGCAGCCTGTCTTTCCTACCTGGCTGCAGCCTGTCTTTCCTACCTGGCTGCAGCCTGTCTTTCCTACCTGGCTGCAGCCTGTCTTTCCTACCTGGCTGCAGCCTGTCTTTCCTACCTGGCTGCAGCCTGTCTTTCCTACCTGGCTGCAGCCTGTCTTTCCTACCTGACTACTGCTTGCCTGCTCTCCCTACCTGACTACTCTCTGCCTGTTTTCCCTACCTGACTATTGCCTATACTCCCTACACCTGACTTGTCCGTGGGAAACCCAGCATGCTGCCTCATGCCTCTCCCCCCCCTTCCTACCCCTCTACAACGCACCTTTCCTATCCCACTCAAAGTCTAAGTGTGTTTGTTTACAGAATCATTGTATATTTTCTATTCTTCTCTGATTTCCTGCCGCAGAGACATAAACTAACAAGGTGTTTTTTCTGTTAGTTGGTAATCTTCAGTGCAGGTACTTGTTTACGCTGTTTACAACGTTTTCAAACGTTAAATTTTATTCTATACTAGGCAGGGTACATGCTTCTCGGCACTAAGATGTAACACTGCCAAACTGCAGCACTTCTCTGCAGTCTGTGATATAACAACGGAGAGTATTTATCCTCTCTCTCTCTCTCTCTCTCTCTCTCTCTCTCTCTCTCTCTCTCTCTCTCTCTCTCTCTCTCTCTCTCTCTCTCTCTCTCTCTCTCTCTCTCTCTCTCTCTCTCTCTCTCTCTCTCTCTCTCTCTCTCTCTCTCTCTCTCTCTCTCTCCACACGCACAGACCAGTGTTAGCTTGTAAATTCTTATATTTCGTAACTAATAAAATGTGTGTGCTTTTGTGTATGTGTACTCACCTAATTGTGGTTGACAGGGTCGAATCACAGCTCCTGGCCCCGCCTTTTCACTGGTCATTACTAGGTCCACTCTCTCCCTGCTCCATGTGTGTGTGTGTGTGTGTGTGTGTGTGTGTGTGTGTGTGTGTGTGTGTTAGTTACCATTTTGTCCTAGGCACATGTTGATTAGACACTAGGCCTGTTAGCGTGTTAGTGTGTGTGTTAGCGTGTGTGTGTTAGTGTGTGTGTTAGTGTGTGTGTGTGTGTGTTAGTGTGTGTGTTAGTGTGTGTGTGTGTGTGTGGGTGTTAGTGTTTGTGTGTGTGTATGTGTGTGTGTTAGTGTGTGTGTGTTAGTGTGTGTGTGTGTGTTAGTGTGTGTGTGTGTGTTAGTGTGTGTGTGTGTGTGTTAGTGTGTGTTGAGTGTGTGTGTTAGTGTAGTATTATTGTGTGTGTGTTGAGTGTGTGTGTTAGTGTGTGTGAGTGTGTGTGTTAGTGTATGTGTGTAGTGTGTGTGTGTGTGTGTGTAGTGTAGTGTGTGTTGTTAGTGTGTGTGTTAGTGTGTGTAGTGTGTTTGTGTGTGTGTGTTTGTGTGTATTAGTGTGTGTGTGTGTTAGTGTGTGTGTGTGTGTTAGTGTGTGTGTGTGTGTTAGTGTGTGTGTGTGTGTTAGTGTGTGTGTGTTAGTGTGTGTGTGTGTTAGTGTGTGTGTGTGTGTGTGTGTGTGTGTGTGTGTCCCTACCTATTTGTAGTTGCAGGAGTCGATTCAGAGCTTTATAAAATTTGATACAAATTCCTCGCCCCACCTCTTTCTTTTTTTTTTCTCCTATATATTATTTTTGTGATGGAGATATCTCGTGTGTATGGACAGGCCACCTTGAGAGATGGTAATTATAAAGAAAAAGAAACGCCAGCTCTGCTAAAACGAAATCTTAGTAGCTGTTGAACCTTTAATGGAATACCTGGCCGATATTCTCATTCCCATAGTCTCCCAGCTGAGGCTGACATTTCAACACTGCATGAAATTAACCCTTTTGCTGGAAGAGTAATGGGAAGAATGGGTAGCTTTTGCTCCCATTGTGTAGCAATTATACAAAATAGGTCAGTAGCACACTGTTGTATCCAATCTTGCTTTCAATTCCATCTAAGATATTGTAATTCCTACGTAACAGTAACTCAGCTCTTCCTGGAATGAAATTTTCCAGCTGTCGTAGCTACTGGGCCCCCAGAGGGATGCTTCATCCTCATCTCTCAACTAAGGCTCACATTTTATTACCTGTGTGTCAAAGCCTTCC
>NC_091312.1:14913640-15056140 GCF_038502225.1 Cherax quadricarinatus
GAGGAGGAGCTTCAAATTAAAAACTTATACCCGATTACTTAGAAAGTAGTGTAAATCTGTTTTGCGGGAACTGGTTTGTGTGGCGATGTTTGGAGGTCACCTCACCTTGAGAGCTCGACGCTGCGCCAGCAACACATTTATATGGTAATTCATCATCTTTCCAGCGCGTGTGCTGGAGACTTGCCTACTGCTGCCCAGTTCACTCATGACCCATATATATTAGGTTAATAATTAACAAGATTGAGCTGGTATTTGGTCCCCACACAGCTGGCGAGCAATAGGGTGCTGCCAATGACACAGCACTTCAACATCCCACTGCGTCTTCGCCATAAACGGAGACGACGCGGTGTGTCAGTTGTAAGTAGTGTTGTGGCGCCTTCTGTCCCTCACACCGTAAAGACTGAAACTGAAAGTTCATACAAATTACACGTATTATCGTATTAGCCCTCACCACCTGGAATATTTAACGTAGACAAATAAGCGCCTGTGTATCGAAAGTGCACGAACACCGGTGTAACCAGAGCAATGATGGTTTTAAGAGGCACGTAAGTTTCCCCGTCTTCTAATAACATGTTCATTTTTTCACTATAATCTAGTAGATTATAGTGGAAAAATGAACATGTTATTAGAAGACGGGGACTCTTACGTGCTCCTTAATGTATACATTCCACGTAAAGACTAGTCAAAGAAAAAAATGAGCTGTGTACACTCAGCCTTCACTCGTCACGCCCCGACCCACCATCATCAGGGAGTAAGGTGTCCAGGGAACGGCTTAGGCTAAAAGTTGTGGTCGAGATCACACATTTTGCTCACTTTGGTACTGACACGCTCTGCCTACACGCCCACTATCCCCCCTCATAAATTTAACTTAGCCTGACATATCCCTTATTCGAATTGTCCTGTATAATAGCACTCCCCCCCCACACACACGAAATGTGTGAGGGACTAAACAGGAGGTTTATGAGAGACTTGGTGACAGATCAAACAACGATAAGAAAGCTATAAATATATGAGCAAATGTGTTAGACCAAACAAACAGACCTGGAAACCGTCCAGTTACTGAGGAGGAAGTGCAGAACTACTGTAAAAGCTGGACATGGCGAAAGCAATGGGACCTCACGTGTCACGTAGGACAGTGAAAGTGTAAGAAGCTTTAATGGTCCCATAGCAAGAATTTTTAACGGGTTCCTCTCAGTAGATGTGCTCTTGTTCCAAGTGAATCTATCCTTCCCTTAGTCGGATCGAACTTGATTGCCTTTCATTTCCTGCCAGAAATCCTGTAAAAAAAGCACTAGTTTACGTCCCCATATTTAAAATAACGCAAACTCTGACCTACACACCATGTTCTGGAAAAAAATGCAAGGATGAGGCTAGTGGGGCAACAGAAAGAAGATTCTAAGGTCCTTAGTGAAGCACCAAAGAGAAGATTGTAAGATGATGTTAGTGGAGCAAGAGAGGAGGAGATAAGGTGGGGAAATGAGAAGATTCATGAGAAATAAACAGGATAGATTTGAGGGCGGGAAATCCTGTCTGTGATATCGAGTTCTACAACACAGAAAGAAAACATGACCAGCAGGGATGGGTGCATTATATCATTGTGGATTGTGAAAAAAAAAAAAAGCTTTCATATCTTTCTCTCTGAGCTTAATCCATAAAAACAGGCAGGAGTTTAGGGGAAACTGGTCCAGTGATTCAGATGGTACCTGAGTAGTAGCCATCAGTAGTAGTTACGAAGGAAACTTTAGAACGGAAGTGTAAAGAGTGAGGTACCACAGGGCTCCATACCGGAGCCTGAGCTGTTTGATACACGTAAATAATCATGTTGATAAGGTGGAATGTATAAAGCATGCAGCCCCAGCATGGACTTCAAGCCTGATCAAACATTAAAGCTGAAAGTCTAAATATTTTCCACTAGACTTATTCCAAAGCCGAAAGGAATGTGATATACAACAGAGACCCTCGAGGAAATGAACCTAACGTCCGTGAAGAAGAGGTAAAGTGGGTTATTGACTTCGTTATAGAATAGCAAGAAGTTTTCTGGGTAGAAAAAAAAAATCAAGAGGGGACCAGAAATAAGAGGCCACACGTAGTGGTGCCAGTAAGTCTTCCCCACTCTAGGCATATCAAATCTTGCCGTCAATGGCGTTATAGGCTCGCCTATTCCTTTGTTCGCCCTTGATGCCGGTGAGGGGCTCTTGATCTAAAGTAGTGGACATATTCTCCTTGGATCAAACCTGCATTCTTCCCATTCATCATGTACTACTTGACCCCTAAGGATTTAGTGCACCCTATGATTAAATATTCCCTAGCGCATGCGCAGAACATTTAAATGCCTTAGAGGTGCTCGCTCTCGGTGCGGAAATATGCCATCAGCCTCGCCCTCTTCTGCAATAAATATAGAGTAGTGTGGAAGTCTTGTATTTTTCTTTGTGGAGCTCCATCACACCTTGGTATCTCCTGGAGACTCTGGACAGGCTAAAGACACAGGCGGGTCCTAGGGCGGTAAGTAGTTCTTTAGTCTCGTTTCGACAGGGAAGTGCTTGCCAGGTCAACCTGTCTGTTGCTGCTGGCGGCCCACTGGCCCACATATCCATCACAGCCTGGTTGATCTGGCACCTGGTGAAGGTACTTGTCCAGTTTCCTCCTAAAGACTTCTGCACTTAGTCTCAGCAGTGTTTCTGATGATATTGCCCAGGAGACCAGCATCCAGTAAATGCCGGTTATGTTAATTTAAAGAGTCGGTGTGAGGACCAGCTGTAACCTCCCCGAGTGCATACACACGCCCCCCTAGACGTTCCAAGTACAGTAATTTTAAAATACAGTAGTGTTACCGAAACTACGCGTCTCTTATATTAACATATCTTACATTATGGTATAAATACCGAATACAATACAATACCAATATTTATTTCCTTGTAAAGCTTACAATGTGTTGTTTATATAAGATTTAAATTACAAAAATGGCTACTATCGTGCCTAGGCACTACGGGCACCAAACTATTGTTAGGGTAACGAATGATGTGGTGTCTTGGGCGTCATGCTGAGAGTAAATGGTTGATATCTCATCATTATTGGTTAATTCATATACGATATCTTTCTCGGAATGCAGTAAATACATTGCAAGATTATAAAAATACTCTCACAAATCTTTGCAAATAATGCGTATGACATAGCTATGATTAACAACGTATTACTAAAATCTGTAGACCTGCAAATACATTCCAGAATACTGCAGGTTTATAGTGTCACTGGCGGGTCAGTAAGCTGGACTGAAGTGTGGTGCCGTGAGGGAGGGGAAGGGAGAGCAACGTTCACCGAAGACTGATACTACATGGTATATTGAACCTTCA
Organism: Cherax quadricarinatus; assembly: GCF_038502225.1. Lineage (NCBI taxonomy): Eukaryota > Metazoa > Arthropoda > Malacostraca > Decapoda > Parastacidae > Cherax > Cherax quadricarinatus. The sequence continues at coordinate 14,916,991 of NC_091312.1, forward strand.
GGGTAAAAGCTAAACACAATGTGAGCCGAGGAGGAGGAGGAGGAGGAGGAGGAGGAGGAGGAGGAGGGGGAAGAGGAGGAGGAGGGGGAAGAGGAGGAGGAGGAGGACGAGGAGGAGGAGGAGGACGAGGAGGAGAGGGAGAGAGGGAGGGTGGGTGGGTATAAAAATGTTAAATTACACACACAGCAGAGCATGAGGACTCAGTGATGCAGGACACTCCTACTGCAGCAGTAGTAGTGTCCTGCATGACTGAGTCCTCATGCTCTACTTTGTTTGTGATTTAACATATCATTCCGTTCAAGAATAGAGAAGATGCTGGTAAAGGGCTCTTGATCCAAGAAGTTGACGCTGTCCTGCCTGTTGTATCAAATCTGATTCTTTCCTTCCCTTCCCTAGACACTGTATGACTCTTGCTGGTTTAGCGCTTCCCCATGGGTATTATAATTTTGGCTGGAGAAGAGTCGTGTGTTGAGGGTGGTCACTCTTATTACTGAATGAAGAAACACGTGTAGCAGAGCATGTTTTTATTGTGACAAGGTTTTGTTGTATGGCTAGAGAACCCAGGGGAAAGTTAAATATTCATATAGGCTAAGACTGTTACAAGATTTGTTTTTATGAGGGGTAGTGAGACTTGGGAACGAACTAGAAACGTTGTATCAGGCTTCTTTCACGAACTAAAATTGGATAGGGTAACACCCGAGATGATAGAGTAAATATACCAAACCGATAAAATGTGCACAAAGCAGAAACATAAACCTCAACTCCAGCAAGCGCACTCAGTTGTGTTCCGAGTTCAAAGTTGGTCTCTCACATTAGAGAGGTGGGCTGTATGTTGGGAGGTGCCGCATGTCAACTGGAGCAGGTAGTCATGCAGCAGGACAAGGCAAGGCGTGTGACAGGCTGGCATGGTGAGAGTAAAAATGCAAGGAGTGCAGGACGAATGTTTGCACCAGAGACAACAAGGAAGTGTGGCCTCAGGCCCTTGTTGCGAGGGTGACCTTGGAAACCCTTCACATGTGTGTCACAAGACAAGGTATGGAGGGAAGCAGGTTGGCGTGATGAGAGTAATAATGGAAGGTGTGTAGGAGGATGTTCTTACACGTAGTGCGTCATCAGTGTTTTTTTGACGGTCAGTAATACAAATGTTCCCTAGAAGGACATTTACAGGCATATTCTTATACAGGACTCTGCCTTAACAATACACCATTGTCAACATTCAATTGGTTAAACGATCCTCTTCTTCAACGTGCTAAGAGCACCGACCTTCTCCTTTGCTCTTATCCCCAAATATTGTATTTGTAAAACTAACAAAAATACTCTTTACCCTCTTCTTGAGGAATTACATATAGTGTGCGCACACCTGGGTACCTGTATTGGAAAACGTTTTGCCAAGAGTGGCTTTTTCAGTTCAACACAGAGATGATACATCTCCACATTAAATTGTATATCATTATTATAATGTTATTCATGTTTAGTGCTGATGCTTCTGATCACTAACCCTGCCTTCTTCTTTCTTCTCATTCACCCTCTTCTGACGCTGTTAGTGAGTGAAACTCCTTGTGTGAATACTCTTAATAATAATAATATCTCAGTGTCACCCAATACACGTTTCTCAGATGCGGCTGCAGGACAAGGTTCTCTTTCAACATCAGTCACACTAGATAAAATACGCATTTACTTCGTGAAGCATTCTCGAGGTGATTGACTAGATGCCAGTGACGGGGGCTCTTGGTCAAAAGAGATGGAGGCCTGCCCTCCCATTCCTCGGATCAAACCTGATTACCTCCCATAAGGGTTTATCGGTGCCACATGGTTATAACAGAAATCACATTGTGAAAACACCGCTGGACGTATAAGAGTGCTATCCAGCACCACCTGAGCTCATGAAAGCGCTACTCAGCGCCTGAGCGCACAAGTGTGCAACCCAGCACCACCTGGACGAATGAGACCTCTACCCAGCACCACCTGAGCTATAAGAGCATTACACCCCTCTACTTCAGGAGGAAAATAGGAAGCTGAAGCTTCGCATAGATGAGTTTGGGAGTGAGTGTGAGAAGGATTTAGCTGGTAAGGTAGGAATGGTCGCCAGCGGTGATAGTGGCAGCCGCTTTAAGTGGCAAGTGGTTCACAGTTCAGGAAGAAGGAAGATGAGAGTTAATAGAGAAGATATGAAGGTAGGAAATCGATTCTCTGTTCTCCAAGACGAGTGTACTTCAGTGGTTAGTGAGGTTGAAGGTACCACTGATTCCCCTGCTAATCAAGGTAAGAATATTTTAATAGTAAGCAATTCTCAGGTAAGATATATGGACCGTGCATTTTGTAACAGAGACAGAAAGGCCAGACAGAGTGTGTCTTCCTGGAGCTGGTGTTGGCGACATAGTCAGCAGGTTGGATAATATTATGGCAGGTAATGGGAACAAGCCCATTATCTGTCTTAGTGCTGGGGGTAATGACATTGGGAAGGGCAGGAAAGAGGAACTGCTGGATAAGTACAGGTCAGCCATAGAAGTAGTTAGGTCTAAGGGAGGGATCCCAGTCATATGTAGCATCTTGCCTAGAAAGGGAGTGGGCAATGAATGGATGTCTAGGGCAATTGGTATAAATCGCTGGCTAGACAGGTACTGCAAGGAACTTGCAATCCCATTCATTGATAACTGGGACCTATTCTTTGACAAACGTGATATGTATGCAAGGGATGGGGTTCATCTCTCTGGGGATGGAGTGGTTGCATTAGCCAATTCAATTGAGAGGGTAATTGATGACTTGTCTAGTAATTTAAACTGATAGATTATTGGTATGGGTGTTTGTGGGAAACAATCAGGCTGCAGCATTAGGGTTAAAAACAGCAGTTATTACCGGGATACCTCAGGGATATGTTTAAAAGACAATATTCAAAATAAAGCTGCTAGTAATGGCAAATCAATTGATCAACAAACAAAGAGAGATAGTAGAGGGCAACGAGTGACTAGCTCCCTTAAGGTTTACTATACAAATAGTAGGAGTCTAAGAAATAAGATAGATGAGCTAAAATTACTTGCAAGTGTAGGTAATATAGATATTACTGGTATAACAGAGACCTGGTTCAACCTGAAAGATAGAGAAATGCCTTCTGAATGCAACATACAGGGTTATAAACTATTCCACACTGATAGGGTCAACAGGAAAGGTGGTGGTGTGGCTATGTATGTCAGAAAAAATTTAAATTGTTGTCTTAGACATGATATAAGATTAGAAACATCGAACACAGAATCGGTTTGGCTTCAGTTTCTCGAGGGCCGTGACAAATTAATTTTGGGTGTGATTTATAGGCCCCCAAACCTTGATAGGGAGTGCAGTAAGCTGTTATGGGACGAAATTCATAAGGCATCTAAATATGAAAATGTTGTGATAATGGGAGATTTTAACTTTAGACAAACTGATTGGAACATTATGACAGGAAATCTTGAGTCTAGTGACTTTCTTGATACGGTTCAGGATTGCTTTTTAGAACAGGTTGTGACAGAACCAACTAGAGGAAACAATCTGCTTGACTTGGTTCTTGCCAACAAAGATTCACTAATTAATAATCTTGAGGTTAATGATGAGCTTGGGGAAAGTGATCACAAATCACTTAGTTTCAATATATCATGGAATTACCCAGATAACTGCAATCAAATCTGTCCCAGATTTTCGCTTGGCCGACTTCATGGGACTGAAAAATTACTTGGGTGGGCTAAATTGGGATGTCCTAACTATGGGTCAAGTAGGTGATCTTGGTTGCCAATATGACTTTTTCAGAGCATAGTTCTAGCTGCCCAGACAACTTTTGTTCCGAGTAGGGAAATTAGATCTAACAAAAATGATCCCAAATGGATGAACAATAGATTAAAAAATCTCATTGGTCAAAAGAGAGGCATATATAGGCGTATCAAAAGAGGGGATGGGCAGTTAAGAAATCAATATATTCAATTAAAGAGAGAAATAAAGAAAGGAATAAGAAAAGCAAAAAGAGATTGAGGCTAAGGTCGCAAGGGATTCAAAGACTAACCCAAAAGGGTTCTTTCAGGTATACAGAAGTAAGATTAGGGACAAGATTGGCCCACTTAAGAGTAACTCTAGTCAGATCACTGACAGTGATAAGGATATGTGTGAAATTCTAAATACCTACTTCCTCTCAGGAAAATACTAGCGATATTCCTGAAATAGATTACGTAGAACAGGATAATAAACTATGTACGATTGCGGTAACTAGTGACATGGTCCTCAGACAAATAGAGAAACTAAAACCTAACAAATCCCCAGGTCCTGATGAACTGTTTGCAAGGGTGTTAAAGGAATGTAAAGAGGAACTTAGCATACCTTTGGCTAATCTTTTTAACATATCACTACAAACTGGCATAGTGCCTGATAAGTGGAAAATGGCAAATGTAATACCTATTTACAAGGCAGGTGACAGGTCCTTGGCTTCGAACTATAGACCAATAAGCCTTACCTCCATAGTGGGAAAATTTATGGAATCAATAATTGCCGAAGCAATTCGTAGCCATCTTGACAGGCACAGATTGATTAATGATTCTCAACACGGTTTTACAAAGGGGCGTTCCTGTCTTACGAATTTACTAACTTTTTTCACTAAGGTGTTGAGGTAGATCATGGTAATGAATATGATATTGTGTATATGGACTTCAGTAAGGCTTTCGATAGAGTTCCACACCAGAGGCTATTGAGGAAACTTAGGGCACACGGAATAGGAGGAGAAATTTTTTCCTGGGTAGAGGCATGGCTGACAAATAGACAGCAGAGAGTTTGCATAAATGGGGAGAAATCAGAATGGGGGCACGTCACAAGCGGTGTTCCTCAGGGGTCAGTGTTGGGCCCGTTGTTGTTCACAATTTACATAAACGACATAGATGAGGGAATAAATAGCGACATAAGCAAATTTGCTGATGACACCAAAATAGGCCGTCCAATTCATTCTAATGAGGACATTAGAGCACTCCAGGATGATTTGAATAGACTGACGCAATGGTCGGAGGAGTGGCAGATGCAGTTTAATATTGACAAATGCAAAGTTCTAAATGTTGGACAGTTAAATAACCATACCACATATAAACTAAATGTAGATCTTAATACTACCGATTGCGAAAAGGATTTAGGAGTTCTGGTTAGCAGTAACCTAAAACCAAGACAACAGTGCATTAGTGTTCTCAATAAAGCTAACAATTCTTGGCTTCATATCTAGAAGTATAAATAATAGAAGTCCTCAGGTTGTTCTTCAACTCTATATATCCTTGGTTAGGCCTCATTTAGACTATGCTGTCCAGTTCTGGTCACCGTATTACAGAATGGATATAAATGCTCTAGAAAACGTACAAAGGAGGATGACAAAGATGATCCCCATGTATCAGAAATCTTCCCTGTGAGGATAGACTGAAGGCCCTGAATCTGCACTCTCTCGAAAGGCGTAGAATTAGGGGGGATATGATCGAAGTGTATAAATGGAAAACAGGAATAAATAAAGGGGATGTAAATAGTGTGCTGAAAATTTCCAGCCAAGACAGGACTCGCAGCAATGGTTTCAAGTTGGAAAAATTCAGATTCAGGAAGGATATAGGAAAGTACTGGTTTGGTAATCGAGTTGTGGATGAGTGGAACAAGCTCCCGAGTACAGTTATTGAGGCTAAAACGTTGTGTAGTTTTAAAAATAGGTTAGATAAATACATGAGTGGGTGTGGGTGGATGAGTTGGACCTGACTAGCTTGTGCTGCTGGGTCTGGTACAGTGCTCCATCCTTGAGTGGGGATGACAAGACTGGGTGGGTCATTGGAATAATCCGGGGGGGGGCATGGACCTGCTCCGCATGGGTCAGTAGGCCTGTTGCAGTGTTCCTTTTCTTATGTTATCACCTAAGCTCATGAAAACGCTACCCAGCGCTTGAGCGCACAAGAGTGCTACCCAGCACCACCTGGGCGAATGAGTGCGCTACACCAGACTCACCTAAGGGTTCAGGCGCAGCAAAACTGGAGCTAATATCTGTGCCTGAGTTCATAACCGGATCCAAACAGATGCCATGAATCATATTAACCACGATGAACCCACACGTTTCTTGTGAACCCTCCGTGGTACTGGGTAACTTGTGAACCCTCAGTGGTGCTGGGTAACTTGTGAACCCTCAGTGGTGCTGGGTAACTTGTGTACCCTCAGTATGGCTTTAAATACGTTCATCCTGTTGTACAAAACTATTACATGACCTTTCGGCTGGTTTTCCATGGTTGTCTTGCCTGTATATATATATATATATATATATATATATATATATATATATATATATATATATATATATATATATATATATATATATATATATATATATATTTATTTATTTAGTGAAGGGATTCAGGGAAACCGGTTATTTTCATATAGTCGGACTTGAGTCCTGGAAATGGGAAGTACAATGCCTGCACTTTAAAGGAGGGGTTTGGGATATTGGCAGTTTGGAGGGATATGTTGTGTATCTTTATATGTGTATGGTTCTAGACTGTTGTATTCTGAGCACCTCTGCAAAAACAGTGATAATGTGCGAGTGTGGTGAAAGTGTTGAATGATGATGAAAGTATTTTCTTTTTGGGGATTTTCTTTCTTTTTTGGGTCACCCTGCCTCGGTGGGAGACGGCCGACTTGTTGAAAAAAAAATATATATATATATATATATATATATTACACACACACACACACACACACACACACACACACACACACACATTCATATGTATATGTATTCCCCCACACGGGGGAATTGAATGATAGCTCTAGGCCTTTGGTGTGGAAATCAACAGATCATCGGGGACTTACAATGTTGCAGAAATGAGTAGGAAGCCCAAGGAGATTAGTTTGAGCAAAACGTTCCCCTGAATGAATCTGCTTGGACTTTGGGAGTGTGAAGGGTCGGTATTCGAGACTACTCATTACTTTGTGTTAGGGTCATGTACAAATTTTGAGATGATTTTTTTTCGTGTTCTTGCACGCAATTTTTAACGAAGAAATGAGCAACATAGTGTTTCCTTTGTGTTGCTTTTATTTTTCTTATTGGCTTTATAAAATAGTTAAGGTCCGATACTAGTTGTAAAAAAAGTTGAAATACATACATACATAACCCCATTACTCCTCCTAAGTACGAGTAACTTCAGCCTTATTGGAGGGAAAACTTTCAAGTTGCCGTAGTTATTGAACTCAAGAGTGCAACCTTTGACATGTAGGAATCGAGGAACACTGCAGTAAGTCTTCTGGCTTTCATTGCTCTGCGGAAATCTCCCACTTAGGCTGACAGATTTATTACCTCATTTATGAAACCCATCCTTCGATGGAATATGATAAGGAAACTTGCTTCTAGCAAACAAAAGGCAGCCGCACACCGCGGGTGAACATAACTGATAAATCACGACGCCACCAGGCAGGCGACAGGGGAAAGGATTTTTCTCAGTTGGTATTGTTCTTCATAGCTTAAGTGCTCGCTTTTAATCTACTCTTACATACAATTTTTATTTTCAGATTACTAAACCGGCATCTCCTGTTAAAACTTATTTTCAGTAATTTCTAAATAGAATAGCTGTAATTCGCTAAAGAAGAAGTAATATAGTTGCCTTTTTACAGAGTTATACCACGTTAACTACTGTAAAACTACCGATAGTTCAGAGTAGATTTTAATAATATTTTATCATACTGTAAATGTGGCTAGGCGGAGTATTGATTTCGAAAGTCAGTTTCGTTTTTAATCTCCCATAATTTGTGTTCACCTAGTCGAGTTTGTAAAGGTTTAATGCCAGCATGTGCGTGTAGGATAACCTGAGTCACCTTGCACTAATGATAGCGATGGATATTGTGTGTACCACAGCGTACCTGCGGGCATAATATTCTTCTATGTTTACTCCCTGACTCATGACGCTCTCTTCTCTTTACAGAGTCCCATTGGCTCTTCAGCTGTGACGTAGCTGTACTACGGGCCACTGATTGCGTAGAAACTGTGACATCAGGCTCTGATTCTGTCATTGGCTTAATATATGAGTGACGTAGTGCAGTGGAAAGCTGACTGCCTGCTTACTGGCCAAGAGCTAGTGACGTCACAGGGCTTACACGTCTCAGGAACTCTGCTTTTCTTTCATTGAGAGCAAGTCGTCGGGATAGCGAACATCTGAACGTGGACGCTTGAGACACTGCTTTAGGTGGGTTCGTATACCGGACTCTGCGGAGGGTACACAGCCATCGGTTTAACAAGGAAAATACTTTGATAATTTACATACATCTTAGTGAAAAACAAGAAGACCCGTTGTATGCATCTGTGAAATGTTAATATGAAATTAACTATCAATGAAGTTGGAAGTGGATAGTGAAGAGATTAAAGCAGTGTGGTGTAAGGCCCATAGTTTTATTACCGGCGCATAGTCTTCTGGAAAAAATGAGAAGGTAGAGTGCACTACCTCACAGCTCGAGAATTCCTGTGTGGTGCTTGCCGTGTGTAAGCAAGAAGGTGCAGCAGAAAGTGAAGCTGGAGTGGAGGGCAGGAGACGCGCTGTGGTGGGTGTAGGATGTGCCAGGGGAGTCAGGAGTGCTCCGGGCGGTGTGACAAGTACAGTAGCAATTCACACAGAAACAGCATGACGATGGGCGGCGTAAGGGGCGGCTCCACACTCAACGAGGTGGGTGTGGCCAGACACGTGCCACACTACGCCTCCACGCCTCACCTATTCGTCTACCAGGCCGCAGAGGACGAGGAAGAGGTTGATCTTGCTCCAAAAGAGGGCAAAGAGCCCATTTATTCCTCCGCCATAGATATTCGCAAAGTTGCTGCTTCTAAGGAGGTTAGATTTTTATAGCTGGTACTTTTAATATATTTTTATGCACTTGTCATGAAAAAAATGCTAATGCATTATACTATTTTTTATTGCAAGTAATGAATGCAACAAAATCATACCTGTAACAAATTAAAAGAAGCCTAGATATTAAAAATGAAAGCTGGATGATTTTTTTTTTAATTTCCAATAAAAATTCTCTTAATTTCTAATTTGTGAGTTTGTGATTCGCAAGTAACAACCCTCGTGGGTACCGTTATCATAGCTTTGTTCAGATAACTTCGTTTTTAATATTGTGTTGACTGAAGCTGGTTAATTTTACAGGCTGAGGCGATACGATGCATCAACGAGAAGTACGACTCTCTGCGAGCACTGACAGACCGGAGGGAGGAGGCAGAAGACCCCTTGGCTGTTACAGATGAAGATGTGTCACGGATCGAGACATTCTTCCGTGGGCACAAGACGCAGTTATGGGTGTGTCGCACACTGGCCAACCTGTACATCGAAGGTGGGGCAGGCGCTACCCACGGCACATGGGAACTCAAGTACACTGGAGTACCTATCCTGCTCCTAGACCAGGGAGAGACGCGCTCCCGTGACAAACGGCGTCTTCAACTCATATTGGCAGAGAAGGGAACAGGATTTGCTCTCTGGAGGGATGTTGTCGATAATCTGACGTCATACCGTGCACAAGAACCACAGTTCCATACCCTCTACCTGTCTTCTGATCACCGCCGGCGTATGGGCTTCTCTTTCAACGACGGACGAGCCGCATGTGAATTCCACAGTCACATCGAACGTCTCACGGCTGATCCGGCCAACATCTCTCTCTCTGGTCCAGGCAAGAAGAAGAATAAGGCGAAAGAAAAAGTTTCAAAGTACAAAGCACCAAAGAAAACAGATATTTCCTCTCCATGCAATTTTCAGCACGTGACCACCGTCGACGCCTGCGACAAAGCGAGATTCTTCTCCCTTCAGGCGTTCTCAAAGGTCAAGGCCAGCACGCCACCACCTGTCAAACCTCATACAGTAGTGGAGCGGCCAGCTGACACCGTAGAAACCAAGGAGTAGGGAGAGACCTTTCCATTTGTTGAACTACCTAAGTGATGTGTTTAAACATTTGTTTGTGATAACTTTGAGCAGTCAGAACGCTGACAGACATTACTGAGAGTGGGTAGGTGGCCCTTTCCACCACTAAACGTGCCAACGTATACCTCTAGCTTGACCTGTACTGGTGCAGAATTAGTATATTGCCAGTGCACGAGTGAAGTGGTATTGATAGAGCAGGACGGTATTAATGAAACATTATTGCATTAGTAAGTGGAGTAGAGAATATTAGGTACAGTATACCCTACTTGAAAGGAGCAGGAGAAACTGTGTAAACTCGAATAAGGACCGATGAACTGGGTTATCCCACTATGACGCCATCATTCCGCCTGCAGTGCTGTGACTCGCCCAGCAGCAGCTTAGCCTGCTCAGCACCCGAGTATTACTGCACGACTACAAGAAGAATACGCAGCTCTTCAAGTGTCGTGATTTAACTGAAAAGAGAAAACTGTGAAACCATGCAGTGATGATTTCATAATTCAAGAGATTTTTAGTGTGTAAATATTTAGATAGAGAATTATGAACAGTGGTTATGTGGCCATGAAACTTTTATATAATATTAGAAAGTTCCTAAATAAAATTTTACTTTCAAACTGTATGTGCCATGAATGACACAGATTATAGAACAGTTTTGTGTGTTTGATTTTGCATGGAGATGAGTGATCAGAAATTGTCAAATCATTTTGAGATGGAACAGAAGGCTACACCGTTTTTATCACGGAATAATTTGAAACTTTAAACAAATACGTTAATAGTTTTTAAAGATCATTATTTGAGAAACTAATAGTCGGACATAGATTTAAAATCATACTTCAGTTAAGACTAGGCCGCACCTGGTCTTGTTACAGCAGCAGAAAATTAGCCTTATAATAATGATAGAGCTTTCATTTTCTGCTGCGCATGTAGGTTACAGCCTTGGCAAAAGGCGCATAAGGACACGTAATACAGAGCCAGCTTTTATTTTAGACGTTACGCTTAGGAAACATGATTAAGTCCTGTTCTACATTGAGTCTTTATGCCCACTATTTGGTTTGTTGCCCCAATCACCAGGGATGAAGGTGTACCATCTTACTCTTGATCACTAGCAGGGCTACCTACTCCCCTTCGTTCATTCAGCATCAGTTAAGGTATCTGAATTCCTGCTTTGCTTTCCATTCAGTGTTGAGATGCATAAAGCTATAGGAGGGTGCCAAAACTGATCAAGATTTTTATATTTTATACATTTTGGGGATGTATTTGCTGAACTTAACTGTGTAAATCAGTTGCATATTCAATCTAGAGATGTATCGGATATGCGCATCCGTGGAACATCCGCACAATTTCTTACATCCGCATCTGCGTCCCCATTTTACTGTAAACAGATGTCCGCATATGCATCCGAATCCGAATCCGCATCAACATCCGCACAATTTCTTATATCCGCATACGCGAAATGTGTCATCCTCATACACATCGCATCCACGGATATCTAAATTTTCACATCCGACAAATCTCTGATTATTCACCAGAGATAAATTCCTGTCATATCAAGCTGATTTTTGCAAATTGTTGCCTGATACCGAGAATTATTTTGCTGTAACTGAAACAGTTGCATATACATTTTTATACTCTTCAAATAACGCTAAACTCGTGTGAGTCATATTCAGCGCTCGACATTTGCATAAAAGTCATTAAACTACCTATGAACACGTTCTGTAAAATCACATAGAATATAACGTATAAAAAATTATATGACTGCGTTAATCTTTTATTATCTCATTCTTATCCCTGGGTCCGCCAAAGGATGTAGGTGACAGTTGGTCGGGGTACATAAGTGTCAACATTGTCTTCAGGAGACTTGAAATGTTCGTTTATTTAATGTTCGAGTTGAACTCCACATCTGTGATTGTTGCTGATATACCCAGTAAACTTGATAGTGGTGTGCATTTTTAGTTTAACATTAATCTGAAGTTCATTATTAATTAGAATGTTACAATTCATGTACATGTAACTGGTATTAACATTAACCAAAGTACCTTATTTGCCGAAGGCTCTAAGCGAACATTACTTATGCAGTAGGTGTGGTGGTCACGGGTCGATGCCAAGGTCAGGGTGAATCAGGCAGAGGACCGGACGCAGGGGATGCTGGCATCTCGCCAGAGCATCCCGAGGAGATGAGTTTGTCCACACTACCACGTTTTCAAACTCGTCGGACTTCAACGAACTACAGTCTGTTCATGGTTGAGGTTCTATACACAGAGGTGCATCTCTCATATATATATATATATATATATATATATATATATATATATATATATATATATATATATAATCACTACGAAAGCAAAAGACTTGGCAGACGATGCAACATCCCCCCAATGAAAAGCAGGGGTGTCACTAGCACGTTAAGAGACCATACAATAAGTGTCAGGGGCCCGAGACTGTTCAACTGCCTCCCAGCATACATAAGGGGGATTACCAACAGACCCCTGGCAGTCTTCAAGCTGGCACTGGACAAGCGCCTAAAGTCGGTTCCTGACCAGCCGGGCTGTGGCTCGTACGTTGGTTTGCGTGCAGCCAGCAACAACAGCCTGGTTGATCAGGCTCTGATCCACCAGGAGGCCTGGTCACAGACCGGGCCGCGGGGGCGTTGACCCCCGGAACTCGCTCCAGGTATATATATATATATATATATATATATATATATATATATATATATATATATATATATATATATATATATATATATACATATACAAACACTTGTCAGTCCTCAATAATAGCCCACATGGAGGCAGAAACACAAAAGATTAATTGGACTGCATATTTCGACTCCCTGCAGGGGGTCCTCTTCGGCAGATACACAAATGAAAGAACATGAATTTACAGGAAGGTTGCGCCTCTCAGTCGTGCAGGTGGGCATGGATCGTCAGGTCAGCGCGTGGGAGTAGTCAGGGAGTGTGATAACAGGTTGAAGTAGGTGACTGGAACCAACCTTAAAATTTTACCAAGTAATTCCTCTGTACTATGTATTAGGTTGGGTACTGGTATGTACTTCTTAAGGGCAAATTTTTAAATAAGGTATGGTTTCCATTGTCCCTGTGAGATATTAAAATTAGGTGTGGTAGCTATAAGAGCAGATTCTATGATTTTACGTTGTAGTTTGTAGCTGCAGTGCGATATGCGTTTGATGCTGGCAACTTCCTAATGAATATTGTGTTTGTTGTTACTAACATTTTGAAAAACGGCTGAATTCTCCTGTCCATAATATATGAACCCTCTGGTGTTCAGTGATGATCCTATTACATGGCATTCGGCCTGTCTGCCCAATGTATACTTGCAATTAATTTTTTTAGTTTTTCTCTATATGGGTTATTATTGAGAGAAAGCGCACGCGTGTACACACACACACACACACGTGTTTGTGTGTGCTGAAAGTTTAAAAATGATTTCAAGATTCAAGATGTTAACTGGTGTACAGATGACATGCAGCCTTGATGACCCTCGTATTGGTCGATAAGTTTCAAACTCAATAAACCATCTCCTTCATGGCTAACTTAAGATCCAGCTGTTGAGTGCAAGTTACTTCGGTAACCAACCACGCTTCAATAAATGTTAATTTCGTGAACTGAAAGCGTAATAGCTACATGAGGCGCTGTATTTTGGTTTCAAGTTTGTGACATTCCTTGGAACTACGTCAGTCAGGTATAAAACAAGTTGTACTTAACTGTTAGCAGACGACTAATGTGAGCTGTTATTTTGTTTAGTTTTTTTTTATACATTGAAAGATTCTTTATTACAATGTACAGTTACATCAAGCCTATGTTAGTAAGTTGCAAGAACTATGAGATAATTGTTATATTAGTAAAAAAAAAAAAAAACTATGGCCACAAGTAAGAGCTAACAGATTCTTAATATTGCCTGAAAAGGCCCCATAAATTATTTATGCTATTTTTCTTCAGTTTGCGATCATTGCACATTTGACATTCCTCATCATAATACTCTCATAATTGTAAGCAAATGGCTTTGCGCCAACAAATGGTGGTAAAAAGGCACTTTTAGAAAAGAAACTTTATATTAATACAATGTTTCACTCAGTAAGGGCTTTATGAATTACAGGGAATACATATAAATAGTGGTATAAATAAAACAAAGCACATATGTTTCTGCCTGGTCAGGTCAAGTGCTATGTGGCTTGCAGAAGTAAAGTTGCGGTAATGGTATTATATACATGTTTTTATGTAATCCATGTCCTTAATTTAGTTCCCAGTGGGTGAAACGTCATATTAGTATTAGGTTTCTTAGCTGAGAGTGTTTTCTTACCACAATATAGTAATTACTGCAATTGGAGAACCTTTGGTCCAATATTTAAGGTTTAAAGCAAGAGTTTTATATGCATTTTTATTTTATAAGAGTTCTAAGATTTTTATATTTTTAATAAATATGTAATATAAAAGTAATTTCCTTGTGTAATTCATTCTGCAGCTTACATATATTTATGTGTAATAACACTGAGCATAAATATTTGTTAAACTCTTTACTTCAAGCAGCTTTCATATCCTAGTGTACAGTGTAAATAAACTGTATAAATAAATACTGTATTTTTTAATTTTCCAGACGGTGGTATTTTATTTTGGATTTGTTAACCTACACAAACTTTAAATAATACACAAAATATCACCCAATTGCATATGATCAAACACCAGTGAAATACAGTACTGTTGGTCAAACACCAGTGAAATACAGTACTGTTGGTCAAACACTAGTGAAATATTTGCATCACAATTTTTAGAAACGTTAACAGTCTGAATGTTATATTTACTACCTGAATTTGATACCTTTCTACTCTTGAGGATCACTTGGCCAAGGGCTGCTCCTTGGTACTAATGAAGGGCTCTTTATGCAAGAAATTGGACTAGTCTTTCCCCTTCATCAGAAAGACCCTCATTGTCTCCCATTCCGCCAGACCCAGTATGACCCATACGGAATTAGCGCTTCCCCTAAATTAAAAAATGTCAACCTTTGAGGACTAGATGACTAGATATCCTTCACCCCTCAAGGGGAGGTTCCTTGACACTGGTGAGGGGCTCTTGATTATATGAATTAAAGTTGTCCTCCATTTATCTGAGTGAAACTTGATTGTCTCCCATTCCTCAGGCGCTAGATGACCCTTACAGGTTTATTATTATTATTATAATCATAAAGAAGCGCTAAGCCACAAGGACTATACAGCCCTTACAGGTTTAGCAGTTCCCCTAAATAATATGTAATAATCTTCGTGTGACCAGGTAGGATTTTTCCCAGATGTATCCTCCCTTTCCTTGGATCGAGCCTGATTGTCTTCCATTTACCCAAGGCATTGTTTGACTCCTTATGGGTACAGCACTCCCCATGAATGTAATAATAATTCCCCAGATGTCAAAGACATCGGAAATTGCTCCCAGTTACTAAAAAGGGACCCTTATGGTTTTAGCATTTCTTTTTGTGAATAATTAACATCTGAAAAATCGAGTAGTTGATTACTGTGCTGCAAATAAATGTATCAACGCTGAGGATCTTTATCTCCCAGCAGACACTAGGGAGATGCCAGGGAAATGCCTCCCATTCCTTGGATCAGATCTGATTACCTTCTGTTCCCCAGGCACTGTACGACCCTTATGGGTTTAGCATTTCCTCATGATGATGATGGCACTGAACAAGATGGTATAGAGATTCTTGAAACTTTACAGTTTTGCTCGACTTTTCTCTGCTTGCTTAAGTCCCTGATAACGTGGTCAATTGCCCCTCAAGGGGCAATTGACCATGTTACCAGGCTGTTGATCCATGGAACTGGGCTAGTCTTCCTCTTCAAACCTGATTGCCTCCCATTACTAAGTAGGTGTATGACCCCTACAGATGTAGCGCTTACCCCTAAATACAATAATAATGTGGCCAATTATCCCTTTCATCCCTTCCATAGAGGTGCCTTGAGGCTGACGAAGGTCTCTTGATCCAAGTAATTGAAGCTACCCTCCCATTCCTTGGATTAAACCTGATTACCTTCCATTACTTGGATCAAACTTGGAATAATATCTAGTTTAGGGCTCCTGGTTAATCCTTTATTTTTAGTTTTATAATACAAGCAATCTTTCCATAGCCAGGCAAAAATAGTTATGGTTTGTGCAATTTGTTTTTTTGGGGGAGAGGGGGGGGGGGCGAGATATTAGGAACAAAAATATTTGTTTATGGGAGGTTAAATGTACGTATTTGGTAAAATAATGGGTTGAAGAGTCAGTCAGAGAGGTCTGAAGTAAACACTTCCAAAGCTCCAAGAAGATATAAACCAAGTTTTCCAATGGGCAACAGAGAACAATATGATGTTCAATGAAGATAAATTCCAACTACAGTGGACCCCCGGTTAACGATATTTTTTCACTCCATAAGTATGTTCAGGTGCCAGTACTGACCGAATTTATTCCCATAAGGAATATTGTGAAGTAGATTAGTCCATTTCAGACCCCCAAACATACACGTACAAGCGCACTTACATAAATACACTAACATAATTGGTCGCATTCGGAGGTAATCGTTATGCGGGGGTCCACTGTACTCTGTTATGGAAAACTGGAGGAAATAATAACTAGGACTGAGGATACTACAAACTCTAAACACACAATAGAGCGGAAAAGTAATATGAGGGACCTGGGTGTAGTAATGTTCGAAGACCTCACCTTCAAGGACCACAACAATGTCACTACCACATCTGCGAGAAAACTGATAGGATGGATAATGAGAACATTCAAGACGAGATACTAAGCCAGTGATGATCCTTTTTAAATCACTTATTCTCTCTAGGCTGGAATACTGCTGTACATTAACATCCCCATTCAAGGCAGGTGAAATTTCAGAACTAGAGAATGTACAGAGAACCTTTACTGCACGTATAAGTTCCATCAAACACTTTAACTACTGGGAGTGCCTGGAAGCACTTGATTTGTACTCACTTGAGCACAAGTGAGAGAGATATATCATAATCTACACCTGGAAGATTCTGGAGGGACTGGTCCCTAATATGCACACAGCAATCACTCCACACGAAAGCAAAAGACTTGGCAAGTGATGCAACATACCCCAGTGAAAAGTAGGGGCATCACTGGTACACTAAGAGAAAATGCAATAAGTGTCCGGGGCCCAAGACTGTTCAACAGCCTCCCACCAGCAATAAGGGGCATTACTGGTAGACGTCTGGTTGTCTTCAAGAGGGAGTTGGACAGATACCTAAAGACGGTGCCGAATCAGCCGGGCTGTGGTTCGTATGTTGGATTGTGTACAGCCAGCAGTAACAGCCTCATTGATCAGGCCCTGATCCACCGGGAGGCCTGGCCGTGGACCGGGTCGCGGGGCGTTGATCCCCGGAATGCCCTCCAGGTAGACTCCAGGTATACCAACACTAGAACAGTCTTCTGAGTGTAATACATATGAATCGACCTTTTTTCGCCATGAGTAACGTACTGGACAAAATGAATGTGCATTACAGCTACAAAGTAAACGTAAGTACTGTACCAGTACTGATTAATTACATAATGGGTTGAAGTTCATTATGCTGGGTTGGGTTACGTTAGGTAAGGCTGGGTTTGATTGGACTGGGTTACTTTGGGTTAAGTTTGGTTAGTCTATATATTAGGTTACATTAGATTAGCAGTAATAGTTAAAATGTTTCTTTTTGTTGTTGTTTATTGTCAAGTCAGATTATACCAAAACCTTTTTTCCTCTTTATTTTTGTTTATTGTGAAGTCAGATTATACAAAAAAAAAAAAAAATGAGTTTTTTTTCCAGTTTGCAAAAAACTGAAACTACTTCCAAGGCACAATACGATAAACGTTGGGCAGTTTCAGTTATAAATTTTTACAAAACTCAAGAGCCTCCTGAACTAAATATTTACCCAAATGTGATTACCTCCCATTACTTAGAATTTAATTACTTCTCAGTCCTTCGACTGTAATTACTGTAACTAGTACCACTCACTCTACTGAACTTAGAGTTAATCTTATTATGGTTTTCATTATGAATTGAGTAAATTTTAAATATAGTACGGTTGACCCCCGCCTTACGAATGCATCACGTTACGTTAAAACCGCCATACGAAGCATTTGAACGCAAAAATTTTGCCTCGTCTTACGTGATTCATCCGGGACGCGTCCCACGTGTGGCCTCAGCGCCAATGTTTACAAGTCAGCCAGTGCGGTAGCATCTACGCATACATTCGGTACATTTCACATTATCCCAGTGTTTTTAGTGCTTGTAACTGAAAAATAAGTCACCATGTACCCCAAGAAAGCTTCTAGTGCCATCCCTATGGTAAAAAGGGCGAGAATTAGTATGGAATTGAAAAAAGAGATTAAGGAAATGTGTGCAAAGTGGGTTGAACTGCAAACCTTTACGGATGAAAATCACCCTGACACAGCTACTGCAAGCCGTGTTGGCAACCTGCACAATGACAATGTTACAGCCCATTTTAGGAAAGTCTTAAAAGGAACGGAAGGTACAGAGCTCTATGGACAGACTTGTTGTGCGACAGAGGTCCAGTGGCTCTCAAGCTGGTCCTAGTGACATTAAAAGAAGAAGGGAAGTAACCCTGGAAAAGGACTTGCTACCTCAAGTCCTAATGGAAGGGAATTCCCCTTCTAAACAATAACATCCACACTCTCCCCTCCTCCTATCCCATCAATCATCACCAGATCTTCAATAAAGGTAAGTGTCATGTATTCTATTCTTAGTAGAGTAGTAATTGTGCATGTCTTCTTCAGCTTGTGTGTATTAAAATTAATATTTCATGTGGTAAAAAAATTTTTTTTTTCATACTTTGGAGTGTCAGGAACAGATTAATTTGATTTCCATTATTTCTTATGGGGAAAATTAATTCGGCTAACGATAATTTTGGCTTACGATGAGCTCTCAGGAACGGATTAATATCGTAAGGCAGAGTTCCACTGTATAGACTAAGTTTTTGCCCTGAGATGCTGTGAATTTTTGGGCCTTCAGTGTATCTGTATGTCCTATGCAGTATACTAAAATTTAGATTAGTATCTGAATTTGTATTTGACCGACATTAATAACCTCCACAAATGCTATAGCAAACTGCCTTACTAAATTATTATTATTATAATCATAATTAAGCACTAAACCTATCTTATTAAAATCTCCAACAAATTATCCTTGCAAAAATTCCACTAGGTACTTAAGACATTGTAAGGCTGCCTGAAATGCTCTGCATAACCCTTGGCTTTCTATAAAGTATGCCAATAATATCACCTTTTCTGTAGCGACTGGATACTATTCTTTACAGATATAAAGTTTATTTTATTTTATTACGTCCCATTCAAAGGGCAGGATGATCTCAACGAGTTCAGCGCTTCTCTGTTATTAATATCCTCAATATGCCAGTCAAAATAATGTTAAATGGTCATGATTTTTTTAAATATAACAATTCGTGAGACTTAATTATAGTAAACAAATTACAGTGTTGTTTTGTTGCTGTTTTGTTTTTAAGAGGAAAATGCTAAACCATATGACTGAGCCATATACGTGCATTGTGTGAAGAATGTGGGAAGTAATCAGGTTCAGTCCGAGGAAGGGAAGAAGGGGGTCCAGTTCCATTGATCAAGAGCTCAGTGTCATCAGCATCAAGGCACTTTCCTGTGAAGGGATGGTTGAAGGGTTACCCAAGGAAGTTAGTACAGTATATGGTACATGTAGTACATACCATCACCTGGTCTCTAGCTGCCTTTCCAAAGTTAAAGCTGTTTCTTGATGCCAGTGAGAGACTCTTGATCAAAGGAATTAGACCTATCCTTCCCTTCCTTGGATCGAATCTGGTTTCCTCCTATTCCCTCAGGCACTGTATGATCCCTATGGGTTTAGCAATGAATAATAATAATGCTAATAATAATTACACCAACAACAACAATAATATAATAATAATAATAATAATAATAATAATAATAATAATAATAATAATAATAATACGTAATAATAATAATATCTGGAGTCAGACAAATCCCTTGCTCTTAAGAATTCTAAAATTATATAACACTAGCCAACTAAATTTAACTTTTTATCCAGTTCAGAACCCAAATTGGTTGTTGTACTCTAATTTTGATGTGCTGATAACGAATCTCGGCTTGTTTAGTCTGTCACGTACGACTTTTTGGAATTTCATGATCAATATTTTGGGTAAGGTTGAAGAACCACATGATATGTTACTTAACCCATAGGTATTATCTTACGCATAGATATTAAGTGTGGTGCATGCAGTGACTATCTTTTTATTAACACACCAGCTGTCTCCCACTGAGGTAAAGTGACCCAAAAAATAAATACTTTCACCATCACTCACTCCATCACTGTCTTGCCAGAGAGGGCCCCAATACTGCAGTTCAAAACTGGAATTATCCCCATCCCTTCTTCAGAGTGCAGGTACATACTGCACTTGCCACCTCCAAGACTCAAGTCTGGCTAACCGGTTTCCCTGAATCTCTTCATAAATGTTACTTTGCTCACACTTCAACAGCACGTCAAGTTATAACAACGCTTGTCTCAACTCACCCCTAACATTCTCATACATACTTGCTGGATGTCTAAGCCCCTTACACTCAAACCCTCCTTGACCCCACCCTCCTTCCAACATTTCATAGGATGACCACTACAGATTTATGTGCCCTCCAAGTCATCCTATTTTGTTCAATCTTCTCTAAATGTCCAAACCATGTCAACAACCCCCTTAAGCCCTCTGGATAATACTTTTAATATTTTCGCACCTAATCTCCAAGCTATGAATTCTTTGCATAACATTCACACCACACATTGCCCTCAGACAAGACATATCCACTGCCTCCAGCCTCCTCCTTGCTGCAGCATTCACAACCTGTGCTTCACACCCATACGAAAGCATTGGTACCACTATACTCTCATACATTCCAATTTTTACCTCCATGGATAACGTTGTCTCCACAGATGTCTCAATCCACCACTCGCCTATGATTCACCTCATCTTTGATAGACTCGTATGCTGACAAGTCCACTCCCAAATATCTGAATACATTCACTTCCTCCATACTCACTCCCTCCATTTTGATATTGTCTTTCATTGCTAAATTTTTTGTTACCCTCATCACCTTACTCTTTCATATGTTCACTTTTAATTTCCTTCTTTTCCATACCTACCGAAATTCGTCCATCAACCTTTGCAACTTCTCTTCGTATTCTCCCAAAAAGCACAATGTCGTCAGCAAAATGCAACTGTGGCAACTCCTATTTTGTGTTAGATTCTTTATCTTCCATTAACACACCTCTCCCCAACACCCTTGCATTCTCCTCTCTTACAAGCCCATCTATAACTTTATTAAACCATGGTGACATCACGCATCCCTGTCTAAGGTCTACTTTTGCTGGGAAATAATCTCCCACTCTCCTACATACCCTAACCAGAGCCTCACTATCCTTGTAAAAACATTTAAATGCTTTCAGTAACCTACCATCAATTACATACACTTGCCACATTGCTCCCCTATCCACCCTAACATATGCCTTTTCCAAATAAATATATTTTTGAGTAAGTATCAGTATTTACAGGCATGCTGCATTTTGATTACTGGTAATGTACAGGTGCTGTGCTGTATACTACAATTTAAACTGTGCAATATGAAAACCATGTTTAAAGATGACTATTACAAACTACAGTACAGTATTCTCGACACTGAATCATTATAACAGTATTATTGCAGTGTTATTACATTCATGTGGAAATGCAAAAACTTATAAGGCTCATACAGTACCTGTTGCATAGGAAGTTAATTAGGTTTGACTTAAGGAAAGAGTACCTCCAATTCCTTGGATCAAAAGCCTGGTAGGCAACACACTCCTCACACACTGAGTGTCCATGTTCAATCCCTGGCAAAGGTGGAAACACTGGGCGTGTATAGGTGGGAGACGGCTGACTCGCTGAGAAAAAAAAAAATGTACAAGGTATACACCCCTAGTTGACATCAATGACATACTACTATATAGAAAGCCACTTGTTATGCTGAAGCATTTTGGGGAAATTAGGTCAGTTTTGTCCCAGGATGTGACCCACACTAGTCGACTAACACCCAGGTACCCATTTTATGCTGATGGGTGAACAGGGACAGCAGGTGTCTTATGGAAACAAGTCCCTAATGTTTTCCAGCCGTACCAGAGGTTCAATCTCTGTACCTCAGTGTGTGAGCTGAGTGTGCTAGCAATCGAAATAAGTTAGACAGTCGTCGATAACACATTGACTTTCGTGGGTTATCCTGGGTGGCTAACCCTCCGGGGTTAAAAATCTGAACAAGATCTTATCTTTCACTAGCATACATTTGGAAAATCCTAGAGGGACCAGTCCCAAATTTGCGCACGAAAATCACTCCCTACTAAAGCAAAAGACTCGGCAGGTGGTGCAACATCCTCCAATGAAAAGTAGGGGTGCCACGAGTATGCTAAGAGACAACACAGTAAGTGTCAGGGCCAAAGACTGTTCAAGTGCCTCCCAGCATACATAAGGAGGATTACCAATAGACCCCTAGCTGTTTTCAGGAAGACACTGGACAGGCACCTAAAATCAGTACCTTACCAGTCAGGCTGTAGCTCATACGTTGGTTTGCATGCGGCCATCAGTAACAGCCTGGTTGATCAGGCCCTGATCCACCACGAGGCCTGGTCACAAACTGGGTTGGTGGCATCGACCCTCAAAATCCTCTGCAGGTATACTCCAGCATCAATGCACAATCCCGTGAAAGGATCTCAACAGTGAAATGTGACAAAGAAGTTACAAAATTTATGATTAGATACAATATTAACTCATATTTTCTTGGTTAGAAAAAAATATTAGTTATGCATGTGTACATGCTATTAATTTAGTCCAACAGAGCTTAGAACAATCTGAGTTTTGACTATTCCTTTAGTAACATGGCAAGTTACCTTTCACTTACATTTTGTACTATTTATAGTGCAAAATAATTTATGTACTATATATAATTTATGTATTATATATGACACACATCACATGCTTTCTCCAAACCTCTTGGTTTTTAAGATATTTTGGCAGTTAAAAGCATATTGTTTAATTTATAAATTATTCAGAAAGTCATAGAGTGAGTATTGTTTATAGAAATCTATAATGGTCTTTTCTTACAAGTTTTCTATAAAAATTAACGTGCAGTACATAAGTTTTGACCTGGGTAATATAAAAAAAAAAGTTCAATAAAATACACACTATGTAATTGGTTGTACAAATAACATTCATGCCCTAATAAAGAATGAATTGATTATATTTTCCCTTTGGGATGGGATTCAAAATCCTTTATTATTATTATTCACATGTGTACAGTAATAAAGGTAGTAGGTTGGTAGACAGCAACCGCCCAGGAAGGTACTACCGTCCTGCCAAGAAAGCGTAAAACGGAAACCTGTAATTGTTTTACATGATGGTAGGATTGCTGGTGTCTTTTTTCTGTCTCATAAACATGCAAGATTTCAGGCACGTCTTGCTACTTCTTCTTACACTTAGGTCACACTACACATACATTTACAAGCACATATATATATATACACACATCCCTCTGGGTTTTCTTCTATTTTCTTACTAGTTCTTGTTCTTATTTATTTCCTGTTATCTCCATGGGGAAGTGGATCAGAATTCTTCCTCCATAAGCCATGCGTGTTGTAAGAGGCGACTAAAATGCCAGGAGCAAGGGGCTAGTAACCCTTTCTCCTGTATATATTACTAAATGTAAAAGGAGAAACTTTCGTTTTTTCCTTTTGGGCCACCCCACATCGGTGGGATACGGCTGGTACGTTGAAAGAAGAAAGAAGAATGTACAGTAATAAATTTATTTCAGTATTCAATAACTAAGTCTTTTGATAACTAATTACACAGGACTTTTCTAAGCAGAAGAACCTCTGGCTATTTAATAGTTAACCCAAAAATCACAAAACATTTTTTTTTACTTTGTACTGGATGCAGCCACTAAATAGCGTGAAGCACACCTTAAACTATTTTTAAAAAATTGCAGACTTTTACACAGCTGTTCCTCTCTCCAGGTTCTGCTTGATTTCTTCAGTGTAGTTACCATAGAAGCGTTCCAACTTTTTGTTGAATTTCATATTACGCTCATTGATGAAGTTAATGTCAGCATCATCGTCATATATGCGACGACGAGAGTACTTATCCCTTTTAGCAATTCTAAGGAAGAAAAACATTTGCTTAGTATTGTACTGTTACTGTAGAGTAAGGAATACATATATTACTAATCTCAAAAATCCATCTGAAATCATGCATTTTAAGAGCACATCAGTGATTAAAATAAGTAAACATCATTAGCTCTGGAATTAAAAGATGTGCTGTCAAAAAAACACAAACTTTAATTTGGACAATATTTCAATGTTACGATCTTTATCAGATCTTAACAGATCGAAATGTTGGACCAATAAAAACTTGTTTAGCAAAGCGAGTATTTTCTTCACCATTAACTAAGGTTGAACCTACTGTTAATGCACTGAGCCGTGAATGTGCATCAATGATTATAAATGGACTGAAAGAAAACAGAACTTACTGCTTCTCCAGGTCATCCACCATGCTGTCAATTGCCTCTTTGGAATCTTTGTGCAGACCAATGGCAATTGTGTTATTTTCTCCATAAAATGCAGCTTCTCCAACAGCCTGTTTCTCCTTCTCATATTCTGCCATGTCAGTCTTTTTGTTTTTAACTAAGCGGTTATATTGCCTGTTGGAAGACAAATATGTTACCTCAGAGAGAGAGAGAGAGTGTGAGTGAGAGAGAGTGTGTGTGAGAGAGAGAGAGAGAGAGAGAGAGAGTGAGAGAGAGAAAGAGAGAGAGAGAGAGAGAGAGAGAGAGAGAGAGAGAGAGAGAGAGAGAGAGAGAGAGAGAGAGAGAGAGAGAGAGAGAGAGAGAGAGAGAGAGAGAGAGAGAGAGAGAGAGAGTGAGTGAGTGAGTGAGTGACAGTGAGTGACAGTGAGTGACAGTGAGTGACAGTGAGTGTGAGTGAGTGTGAGTGAGAGTGAGTGTGAGTGAGTGAGTGTGAGTGAGTGTGAGTGAGTGAGTGAGTGAGTGTGTGTGTGTGTGTGTGTGTGTGTGTGTGTGTGTGTGTGTGTGTGTGTGTGTGTGTGTGTGTGTGTGTGTACACTCACCTAGTTGTACTCACCTAGTTGAGGTTGCGGGGGTCGAGTCCGAGCTCCTGGCCCCGCCTCTTCACTGATCGCTACTAGGTCACTCTCCCTGAGCCGTGAGCTTTATCATACCTCTGCTTAAAGCTATGTATGGATCCTGCCTCCACTACATCGCTTCCCAAACTATTCCACTTACTGACTACTCTGTGGCTGAAGAAATACTTCCTAACATCCCTGTGATTCATCTGTGTCTTCAGCTTCCAACTGTGTCCCCTTGTTACTGTGTCCAATCTCTGGAACATCCTGTCTTTGTCCACCTTGTCAATTCCTCTCAGTATTTTGTATGTCGTTATCATGTCCCCCCTATCTCTCCTGTCCTCCAGTGTCGTCAGGTTGATTTCCCTTAACCTCTCCTCGTAGGACATACCTCTTAGCTCTGGGACTAGTCTTGTTGCAAACCTTTGCACCTTCTCTAGTTTCTTCACGTGCTTGGCTAGGTGTGGGTTCCAAACTGGTGCCGCATACTCCAATATGGGCCTAACATACACGGTGTACAGGGTCCTGAATGATTCCTTATTAAGATGTCGGAATGCTGTTCTGAGGTTTGCTAGGCGCCCATATGCTGCAGCAGTTATTTGGTTGATGTGCGCTTCAGGAGATGTGCCTGGTGTTATACTCACCCCAAGATCTTTTTCCTTGAGTGAGGTTTGTAGTCTCTGACCCCCTAAACTGTACTCCGTCTGCGGCCTTCTTTGCCCTTCCCCAATCTTCATGACTTTGCACTTGGTGGGATTGAACTCCAGGAGCCAATTGCTGGACCAGGTCTGCAGCCTGTCCAGATCCCTTTGTAGTTCTGCCTGGTCTTCGACTGAGTGAATTCTTCTCATCAACTTCACGTCATCTGCAAACAGGGATACCTCAGAGTCTATTCCTTCCGTCATGTCGTTCACAAATACCAGAAACAGCACTGGTCCTAGGACTGACCCCTGTGGGACCCCGCTGGTCACAGGTGCCCACTCTAACACCTTGCCACGTACCATGACTCGCTGCTGTCTTCCTGACAAGTATTCCCTGATCCATTGTAGTGCCTTCCCTGTTATCCCTGCTTGGTCCTCCAGTTTTTGCACCAATCTCTTGTGTGGAACTGTGTCAAACGCCTTCTTGCAGTCCAAGAATATGCAATCCACCCACCCCTCTCTCTCTTGTCTTACTGCTGTCACCATGTCATAAAACTCCAGTAGGTTTGTGACACAGGATTTCCCGTCCCTGAAACCATGTTGGCTGCTGTTGATGAGATCATTCCTTTCTAGGTGTTCCACCACTCTTCTCCTGATAATCTTCTCCATGATTTTGCATACTATACATGTCAGTGACACTGGTCTGTAGTTTAATGCTTCATGTCTGTCTCCTTTTTTAAAGATTGGGACTACATTTGCTGTCTTCCATGCCTCAGGCAATCTCCCTGTTTCGATAGATGTATTGAATATTGTTGTTAGGGGTATACATAGCACCTCTGCTCCCTCTCTCAATACCCATGGGGAGATGTTATCTGGCCCCATTGCCTTCGAAGTATCTAGCTCACTCAGAAGCCTCTTCACTTCTTCCTCGGTTGTGTGCACTGTGTCCAGCACATGGTGGTGTGCCCTACCTCTCCGTCTTTCTGGAGCCCCTTCTGTCTCCTCTGTGAACACCTCTTTGAATCTCTTGTTGAGTTCCTCACATACTTCACGGTCATTTCTTGTTGTCTCTCCTCCTTCCTTCCTTAGCCTGATTACCTGGTCCTTGACTGTTGTTTTCCTCCTGATGTGGCTGTACAACAGTTTCGGGTCAGATTTGGCTTTCGCTGCTATGTCATTTTCATATTGTCTTTGGGCCTCCCTTCTTATCTGTGCATATTCGTTTCTGGCTCTACGACTGCTCTCCTTATTCTCCTGGGTCCTTTGCCTTCTATATTTCTTCCATTCCCTAGCACACTTGGTTTTTGCCTCCCTGCACCTTTGGGTAAACCATGGGCTCATCCTGGCTTTTTCATTATTCCTGTTACCCTTGGGTACAAACCTCTCCTCAGCCTCCTTGCATTTTGTTGCTACATATTCCATCATCTCATTAACTGGCTTCCCTGCCAGTTCTCTGTCCCACTGAACCCCATTCAGGAAGTGAGTGAGTGAGTGTGTGTGTGTGTGTGTGTGTGTGTGTGTGTGTGTGTGTGTGTGTGTGTGTGTGTGTGTGTGTGTGTGTGTGTGTCTGTGTGTGTGTGTGTGTGTGTGTCTGTGTGTGTGTCTGTGTGTGTGTGTGTGTGTGTGTGTGTGTGTGTGTGTGTGTGTGTGTGTGTGTGTGTGTGTGTGTGTGTGTGTGTGTGTGTGTGTGTGTGTGTGCGCGCGCGCGCACTTTTTTTTATACTCATAACGCAGTACATCTTCATGTGCTTCTTACTCTGCAAGTAATAATCAGATAATGCTCATTCCTCTCTTATTACACTTTTAAAATCAGGGAGAATTTTTAGGAGAGAGAAACTTTCTTTTTTTTAGATTGCCAGCACTGAGGGCACATTTATTTTACACCCTGTTGCAGTTTAAGGGTTAATAACCTCTAGTAGCGTCAAGTTTCCTAGACAGTATACATTCATGCCTGGTAATACCATCAATCATTCAAATGACTAGAATCACTTAAATATCTGCTTCTGTCCTTGATCATATCTTGGCCAATATAACAGCACCACAAAGCATTGGTAAAATCATATTTAGGACACAGGCCACTACCCTACTTTTTGAGTACAGGCAGGCCCTGCTGTATAATGAAACACCCGATAAAAACCTGATAACATGTTTACACTATTAAATATTAAGTGAGCAATAGAGCTAGGCTTAAAAAATGCATTTACAGTACTCGCATTACTTACCATAAAACATTTTCGTCCTTAGCTTATACTGAGTGGTGAATGTATTTATTGTAGGAAGTCTGAATAAATTAATGGGTATAATTGAAAACCACTGCCTTAGCGAAATGCTGTAAAGTGGGAATGCCTGTACATGTATAAACACTGTTTATGATGTTCTATTAGTCTCAGGCTTTATCTTGCAAATACTCTGCATAACCAGGGGCTTTCCACAGCAGGTTAGGTTGCAGGATACTGCCGTGAAGTGAAACAGCCTTTTTTTCACTTTCAAATGCACATAAAAGCCTGATAACATGTTTACACAACAGTATTATTATTATTATAGATCTGGAGCAGAAATTAATATGATGGTGTGTTATGCAAAGTAGTATAGAATAATTACAAAAAAAAAAAAATGTCAATTAACAACTAAAAAGATAAACTACAGCAAATTAAAAAAATTTTAATTTAGGCAGAAATGAAGGAAGCTCAACCATGATGAAAAACACATCCATTATAAACAAGTACATTTGTTTGAAGCAATGAGAAAATAACATTTTTATAAACAGTACAGTATATACATAAGCTAATTGTAATAATTTTTAATACAAATATTATGTAGTGCTCATAGTGAAAACCACCAATTATATATTTTTATTTTAACAAAGTTGATCCAATATATACACCTGCATGTTAAAACTAAGGAAAAAAAATACCATACTTTATTTCTAAAACAGTTTTTCTTTACCTTATGGTAGCATCTTCGTAGGTAGAGAAGCCTTGATCAGGGTTTTTCTTCTTTTTTCTCCTCTCCCACCGTTCTGCCTCATCTGCTCCAACTTCCAGCATTCTTAGGCGATCATAGTCTTTACCCTAAATAAAAATACTGTAATAACTTTGCCATAGAGTAAGGTGATGAGGGTATCAAATGATTTAGATAAAGAAAAATTGGATATCAAATTGGGGAGTAGTAGTATGGAAGAAGTGAATGTTTTCAGATACTTGGGAGTTGACGTGTCGGTGGATGGATTCATGAAGGATGAGGTTAATAATAGAATTGATGAAGGAAAAAAGGTGAGTGGCGCATTGAGGTATATGTGGAGACAAAAAACGTTATCTATGGAGGCAAAGAAGGGAATGTATGAAAGTATAGTAGTACCAACACCCTTATATGGGTGGGAAGCTTGGGTTGTGAATGCAGCAGCGAGGAGGTGGTTGGAGGCAGTGGAGATGTCCTGTCTAAGGGCAACGTGTGGTGTAAATATTATGCAAAAAATTTGGAGTGTGGAAATTAGGAGAAGGTGTGGAGTAAATAAAAGTATTAGTCAGAGAGCTGAAGAGGGGTTGTTGAGGTGGTTTGGTCATTTAGAGAGAATGGATCAAAGTAGATGACATGGAGAGCGCTTAAATCTGTAGGGGAAGGAAGGCGGGGTAGGGGTCGTCCTCGAAAAGGTTCAATTCAATTCAAAGTTTATTCTCTATAAGGATTAGAAATGCTGAGTTTACATGTAGTAAAATAATGGTTTACATGTAGTAAAATAATGGTTTACATGTAGAAAAATAATAATTACAGAGTGTACCACTAGAACACCTAGCATGGCTAGGCATTTCGGGCAGACTTAGATTAAATCTTAAGTTTAAAATATTACAAAATTATGAGGTAAGTTGGTATTATGGCTAAGTGACTAAATACTAGTTTGAGTTTAGCAATGTGAATGCCTTTGTTTTGGCACTATACATAGTTTCAGTATTGGAGTATCACAGGCCAACTTATGACTAGTTAAGATTCATTATTTTGGGATTGAGATTGATATTTCTGTTTATGGTCAAATGGGTGAGTGAGTGTAAGTGTTAACCACCAGGTGGTATTCGTGTAATTAGTTGACAGGGTGTATAAGGGAGATAAGATGTTTTCTGATGGTAGTTTTGAAGGTGATGAATGTGTCTGCAGTTTTAGAATTTTCAGGTAGGGTGTTCCAGATTTTAGGGCCTTTGACATACATTGAATTTTTGTAAAGGTTTAGTCGGACACGGGGAATGTCATAGAGATGTTTGTGTCTGGTGTTGTGCCTGTGGGTTCTGTCACAACTATCAAGAAAGCATTTTAGGTCAAGGTTAATATTGGAATTTAAGGCCCTGTAGATGTATTGTATACCATTCTTGCACAGATGTAGATTGCACAGTAGTAAGTGTGGATGTACTGAACAGGGAGTAAGTTCAGATCTATGAAGAGTGGGGGGGTGTGTTGCCAGGGATGGGATTTAGTGATTATTCTTACTGCGGCTTTTTGTTGGGTTATTATTGGCTTTAGGTGTGTTGCTGCAGTTGAACCCCAAGCACAGATAGCATAGATGAGGTATGGATATATAAGTGAATGGTATAGTGTGAGAAGGGCAGTTTGCGGCACGTAGTATCATATCTTGGAGAGGATCCCAACCGTTTTGGATACTTTTTTGGTTATGTGTTGGATATGGGTGCTGAAGTTCAGGTTGTTGTCGAGGTATAGGCCTAGGAATTTGCCCTCATTATGCCTGGCAATTAGAGTGTTGTCGATCTTAATGTTAATTTGCGCATCTCCTGCTCTGCTACCAAACATAATGTAGTAGGTTTTGTCAGTGTTAAGCGTAAGTTTATTGGCTGTCATCCAAGTCGATATTTTGATCAGCTCCTCATTAACAATGGTGTTGAGGGTGGCAAGATTAGGGTGAGAGATGACATAAGTCGTGTCGTCAGCAAAGAGAATGGGGTTCAGGTGTTGAGATACGTTTGGAAGATCATTGATGTATATGAGGAAGAGCAGGGGACCAAGGACACTTCCCTGCGAAACTCCAGTATCAAGTGGCTGTGTTGTTGATGCTGTGTCTTTAATGGTGACATACTGATACCTATTAGTAAGGTAAGATTTGAAATATGCAAGCGCATGGCCTCTTATACCATAATGGTCAAGTTTGTGGAGTAGGATGCCGTGGTCAACTGTGTCAAAAGCTTTTCTTAGGTCAATAAAAATTCCTAGTGGATATTCCTTATTTTCCAATGCTGTGTAAAGCAGATCTAGCATTTTTATGATTGCATCGTTAGTGCTTTTATTTTTCCTGAATCCAAATTGGCAGGGGTTGAGTATGTTTTGTGCCGTTATAAATGAATATAGTCTCCTGTGCACGAGTTTCTCAAAGATTTTGGATAGCAATGGTAAGTTTGATATTGGCCTATAGTTGTTTAAATCTGTAGGGTCACCACCTTTATGTATTGGAATGAAGGGGTAAGGGAGGTTTTGTGGGAGAGGGGCTTGGACTTCCAGCAGGCATGCGTGAGCGTGTTCAACAGGAGTGGAGACAAATGGTATTTGGGACCTGACAATCTGTTGGAGTGTGAGCAGGGTAATATTTAGTGAAAGGATTCAGGGAAACCGGTTATTTTTATATAGCCGGACTTGAGTCCTGGAAATGGGAAGTACAGTGCCTGCACTCTAAAGGAGGGGGTTCGGGATATTGGCAGTTTGGAGGGATATGTTGTGTATCTTTATACGTATATGCTTCTAAACTGTTGTGCTCTGAGCACCTCTGCAAAAACAGTGATTATGTGTGAGTGAGGTGAAAGTGTTGAATGATGATGAAAGTATTTTCTTTTTGGGGTTTTCTTTCTTTTTGGGTCACCCTGCCTCGGTGGGAGACGGCTGACTTGTTAAAAAAAAGAAAAAAAAAAAAGAAAAAAAAAAAAAATTCAATTAGTGGTCCACTGAGTTACAATATTAATCCATTCCAGAAGACTTATTTATAGCCTCAAAACTATCATAACTCAAACCCCAAAATACATGGTTTTATGGTAATTCATGCCAAAACCTAGGAAGTGCAACTTTTATACCTTGAACTTGCGCACTTACAAATAAAACTTGCAGGCACTTTACCGTGTTCTTGAATAAATTTAACTTATTAATAATTTATATAATATTCCATCTATCTTCACTATATATTTTACTTTACTAATGCTTTTCAAAAATATTATTAAAACAAACACAATACAAAAAACTCAACTGAGATTCTAGCATGTATTACCATAGGGTTATTAAAAGTAAACTAGAACAAAGTTAGCTGACGAAGTTGGGTGTAGAAACAGTAAGAAGGAAATATGTATTAATGCTTTTACTGTTTGAGGCTTTGCCTCCAAGGAAGCTGACCTGGGCCCTCCCTGCTCTCTAAGTCTCACAGCTGATGTCTAAGATAAAACACATCACAGCTTCACAACATAATTCATACATGAAAAAGTCTTGGGCCACCCTGCTTCAGTGGGATATGGCCTGCTTGTTGAAAGAAGAAATACTACACAAAAATGTATAATCTGATGTAAATCAGTAACTATTATACAACAAATAATTTGCAAAACCACTTGTATGAAAGAAATTAATTTCTCAATAATGTATTGTAATATATAGCACAAGTATTACTATTACCAAAATGACTTGCATCAATAAAAGACAAAGCTGAGATATCCTACAGTAAATAGTACCAAATGACTTCGAACAGGCGATAAATGACATGCCCATGCACTCTGCCCCAGGGCCAGACTCATGGAACTCTGTGTTCATCAAGAACTGCAAGAAGCCCCTATCACGAGCCTTTTCCATCCTATGGAGAGGGAGCATGGACACGGGGGTCGTCCCACAGTTACTAAAAACAACAGACATAGCCCCACTCCACAAAGGGGGCAGTAAAGCAACAGCAAAGAACTACAGACCAATAGCACTAACATCCCATATCATAAAAATCTTTGAAAGGGTCCTAAGAAGCAAGATCACCACGCATCTAGAAACCCATCAGTTACACAACCCAGGGCAACATGGGTTTAGAACAGGTCGCTCCTGTCTGTCTCAACTATTGGACCACTACGACAAGGTCCTAAATGCACTAGAAGACAAAAAGAATGCAGATGTAATATATACAGACTTTGCAAAAGCCTTCGACAAGTGTGACCATGGCGTAATAGCGCACAAAATGCGTGCTAAAGGAATAACAGGAAAAGTCGGTCGATGGATCTATAATTTCCTCACTAACAGAACACAGAGAGTAGTCGTCAACAGAGTAAAGTCCGAGGAAGCTACGGTGAAAAGCTCTGTTCCACAAGGCACAGTACTCGCTCCCATCTTGTTCCTCATCCTTATATCCGACATAGACAAGGATGTCAGCCACAGCACCGTGTCTTCCTTTGCAGATGACACCCGAATCTGCATGACAGTGTCTTCCATTGCAGACACTGCAAAGCTCCAGGCAGACATCAACCAAATCTTTCAGTGGGCTGCAGAAAACAATATGAAGTTCAACGATGAGAAATTTCAATTACTCAGATATGGTAAACATGAGGAAATTAAATCTTCATCAGAGTACAAAACAAATTCTGGCCACAAAATAGAGCGAAACACCAACGTCAAAGACCTGGGAGTGATCATGTCGGAGGATCTCACCTTCAAGGACCATAACATTGTATCAATCGCATCTGCTAGAAAAATGACAGGATGGATAATGAGAACCTTCAAAACTAGGGAGGCCAAGCCCATGATGACACTCTTCAGGTCACTTGTTCTATCTAGGCTGGAATATTGCTGCACACTAACAGCACCTTTCAAGGCAGGTGAAATTGCCGACCTAGAAAATGTACAGAGAACTTTCACGGCGCGCATAACGGAGATAAAACACCTCAATTATTGGGAGCGCTTGAGGTTCCTAAACCTGTATTCCCTGGAACGCAGGAGGGAGAGATACATGATTATATACACCTGGAAAATCCTAGAGGGACTAGTACCGAACTTGCACACGAAGATCACCCACTACGAAAGCAAAAGACTTGGCAGACGATGCACCATCCCCCCAATGAAAAGCAGGGGTGTCACTAGCACGTTAAGAGACCATACAATAAGTGTCAGGGGCCCGAGACTGTTCAACTGCCTCCCAGCACACATAAGGGGGATTACCAACAGACCCCTGGCAGTCTTCAAGCTGGCACTGGACAAGCACCTAAAGTCAGTTCCGGATCAGCCGGGCTGTGGCTCGTATGTTGGTTTGCGTGCAGCCAGCAGCAACAGCCTGGTTGATCAGGCTCTGATCCACCAGGAGGCCTGGTCTCAGACCGGGCCGCGGGGGCGTTGACCCCCGGAACTCTCTCCAGGTAAACTCCAGGTAAAGACAATGATGTCAGAATACAGTATTAGATGTTGTAAAGCTCTAAAGCTATGGGTTATTAAGTGCAAGGAGTGATGGAGGTTTGATCCTCTCCCATGTTAAATGGGGTTCAGTCTCTGACTAGTCAAGCTACTGATGATGATTATTATTACTGCACCTGTCTGCACTTGGTATTATTGAACATTATGTAACTAGGGCCTGACCTCTGCTAGAGCAGCCTCTCTTCGTTGATCCTCTTTAAATTCAGCTTCTAGTCTTTCACGCTTCTTAGAATAGTTTTTGGGCATTTGCTTAATGCGGTCTTCTTCCACAACTTCTTTATGATTCAAGGCTGCAGCTTCATTCTGGAAATAAAGTGTGTGCTGTAAAACACATTATTTTGGCAGTACCTCATCAGAAATAACAAATGTAGATACTCTTTGAGTGATAAATATAAATGCTCATTAACACAACTGTTCTAAACCTAACAAAGACTTATGCTTCATTAATTTGGTTAATTCCTTAACCCTTTGACTGTTTCAGGCCCCTCTCTGAAACTGTCATTCTATGTCGCTAAATTTTTGAAAAAAAAAAAAATTATTTTTTCTTATGAAATGATAGAGAATCTTTTCCCGATGGTAATGACACCAAAAGTTCGAAATTTGGTCGAAAATTCATGGAATTATGCTCCCACGAAGTTAGCGGTCTTGGCGACATATGTGTATCGGCGATTTCGCCGACTTTGAGCCCTATTTACAGCCAATTCCATTGTTCCAATTGACCAAACTCATAGCTATTTCTTTAGAACTCCATTTTATCTATCAGGTGAGTACAAGAAACCTCCCATTTACTAATTTGGACTACCCAATATGGTGGTCAGAAATTGGCAATTTGGCCAATTTCACGCAAACTAAAAAAGATGCCAATTTCAAAATAAGGTCCAGAATAAACAAGGTAGACATTCGTGGCACTAAAATAACATATGCTCTGTTCATTAGTCATATCTCTAGGCCCCTCTTATATTATTATTGCTTTCTATTTTGATTTTTTATTCATACAAAAAAAATACAAAATTTACTGTTATGCATACTGCATTATTGTAAAAATGGTATAAATAATATCAGTGCACTAGTGAAAGAATATTAGACTCCCCAGTTGACGTGTATTGGACGTGTGGTGTGATTTATTTACTCCTGAACATTGGTAAAAATCGAACATTTCCGCTACTTTGAGCTCATTTTCAAGGTCGTTTTCATTGTCAAAGTAATGAAAATCATCTCTATTTCTGTAATATGTTTTCCATTTTATCACCTAAGACCATGAAAACGCGAATACAATGATAAATACTATACGAAAATACACCTCAAAGTCGGCGTTTTATTCCAAAAAAACGATCAGTTTTTTTTCTCATTACGCAATGTGTGCTGCAGGATTTTTTTTATGTGGTGCACACTGAC
The DNA here is from genome assembly GCF_038502225.1 of Cherax quadricarinatus. Lineage (NCBI taxonomy): Eukaryota > Metazoa > Arthropoda > Malacostraca > Decapoda > Parastacidae > Cherax > Cherax quadricarinatus. Next base: position 14,952,567 of record NC_091312.1, read on the forward strand.
CACACAGACCCATTCTCTCACATGTGGGCCTACCAGTTTTCTTCCGCTTGATTTGAAGCCGCTAGAATTATTGAGTATATATACGTCAGAAACATTGGCTCGTAAGACGTATTTACACGTCGAAAACAGTCAAAGGGTTAAGGAAGCTAATACCAGTCTGGTTGACTGTCCAAGCACAGAAATGATTACACCTCTGTAATTTATATGTAAGGGACTAATGTTGAACTGCTAAGTAAGGTGCTTCAGTTACAGAAAAAATGCCAGAAATGGCTTAGATATACAGTACGGATAGGATGGAGAATAGGCTTCACAGGAAAATAGAAGTCATGTAAAGAAATAGAAGAAAACCAACATAGTGGTATGAAAAGCAGAGGATTACATTATATAAACGTAATGTATGAGAGCCAAATATGTGAATTTTTTGGGGGGAACAAGGTTTTAGAGATGTAGATCAACAGATAAATAATGGAAGAAAAAATGATGCTTAGTAAAGAATAACCTCACCCTTTTGCCATGCAGCTTGGCAAGACGAGCTTTGAAATCAGCAATTTTATCAGTTTTGTTGGAACTGCTAGAGCTTGCAGCTATCTGAAAAAAATAGTCAAATTAAGCATATAGTATAAAATTAATAAAAAATGTAAAGTATAGGTACAGTTCTCCATAAAAGTTTCCCATTTTAAATGAGTTTTCTTATTTGAGACACATTTAAACCTTACATATACTGTACGGTACTCCACAATTTGAATCTCATTAATGGCAACTGAAACTTCTTTATATGTAAACAGTACAGAATACAAAAGTTTATTAGATTTCTGGTATGGTATATGTACAATACAAGTTGACCATCACTAATCTGGCATCATCGGGACCTGTAGGGTGCCGGATTAGTGATTTTGCTGGATTACTGGTGATATTCATGCATCGGCGATTTTACCCACTTTATGCCCTAATATCTGTTATATCTATGTGACTCTGATGGGTTAGTATTATACCTCTTCAAGAATATTTTATTATTCCACATACACTTTTTAAATTGCACCAAAGTGGTTGGGCCACTTACCTTTTATATCCTACCACATTCCCCCCTCCCACCCTTTTCCAATATTTCTATCCTTATCCATCCTTCTTCCTTACCCATCTTACCAAAGACTCTGGTCATAAGAAGAAGATGATTTCTCCTATTCTGTCGACTGACTACAAGAAACTGCCCATTTACCTATTTCAACTACCCAATAAAGTAGTCAGAAATCAGTAATTTGGCCAAACCATACCCTGGCCGGGATTGAACCCGCGGTCAGAGAGTCTCAAAACTCCAGCCTGTCGCGTTAGCCACTAGACCAGCTAGCCACAATAAGATTCGTCCAACTAGGTATATTTCTACACCATAGGAAGGTTAGCACAGGCACCACTGTGACCACAAATGCAAGTTTTTACAGACAAATCTCCAGCTAGCGTGGCCGTGACGAACTCTCGAGTTCGTCACGGCCACGCTAGCTGGAGATTTGTCTGTAAAAACTTGCATTTGTGGTCACAGTGGTGCCTGTGCTAACCTTCCTATGGTGTAGAAATATACCTAGTTAGACGAATCTTATTGTGGCTAGCTGGTCTAGTGGCTAACGCGACGGGCTGGAGTTTTGAGACTCTCTGACCGCGGGTTCAATCCCGGCCGGGGTATGGTTTGTTTGCAATCGTGTCATTACGATTTCGTGAGTCACGTTAATTTGGCCAATTTCACACAAATTTCAAGAGATACCAATTCCAAAATAGGGTCCAGAATAAACAATGCAGACATTCCTAGCACTAAAATAACATTTTTTTCTGTTCATTAATCATGTCTCCGGGCTCCTCTTATATTACGCTTGCTTTCCATTTTAAATTTTTATTCACACAAAAAATAGATTTACTTTTATGCAACTACAGTACTGCATTATTGTAATAACTGTATAAATAATGTTAACCCATTTGTGACTGCATATTACAGCAGCCAGTTGGACACATCCTGGACTGCGACATCATTTGTTTACTCTTGAACATCAGAAAAAATCGAACATTTCCACTACTTTGAGCTCAATTTTAAGGTACTTTCCGGGATGAAACCGATCAAAATATTTATTTATTTCTGCAATACATCTTTCATTCTATCAAATGAGACCAAAAAAACGAGGATACATCTAAACAAACCATACGAAAATACACCGCAAAGTCTGTTTTTTTTTCTTATGCACTGCATGCTGCAGGATTTTTTTTATATAGTACACACTTATTACACAGACCTATTCTCTTATATGTAGGCCCAAATTTACCAGTTACAGCTTAAGAGAGTGAGCTGAGCTTATAGTGACTGACAGTGGCTTCAAAGCCACCTTATCTTTTAATGACAATGTATGGTGTATGTGCTTTACACAACAAAAAGCATTTCTTTTATTCACTGGAACCATGGCTAGGGCTATAAGTGAGCAGGTTATAATAATAAATGGAGAAAAAGAAGTTGAAATGACTTATGCAGCAAGTAGCACCACCAAACAGCAGTGGCAGGTTGGTGTGGTGACCCCAGAAATTTGAAATTATGCTAGCCGAAATTAGTGTCAGTTTGCTGATGGAACTGAATTACTGATTGCTGGATTAGCGATGGCCAACCTGTATACAATATGTCAATATACCTACAGGAATATGCAAACTGACCATAAATGTGTTCCTAAAGCCCTAGCACATTTATATAACCTGTACTAGTATCTTTCTGTATTGCATTTTATTAATAAGCTTTTTTATTACTACACATTAGAAAAAAAAGCTACATTATGAAGGGACTCCCAGCTAGTTACATAGGTAATGTAATGAAACAGATGATGAAGCATGAAAGTCAACTACTCTTGCTTAAAAACTGCATTCCACCTACTGTAACAAGTAGTTTCCTAATACAGTACTTTAATTCTGCCTAATTTAATATGGTAATTATGATTAATAATAATAAAAATAATAATAATAATACAAAAATCTTTAATGCAAATTTCAATCTGTTGTAAAGCAACCTATCCTCATTTTACTATGGCAATTTTCTTAGGATATGCAAAAGAAAGGGAGGCTACAGTGGAACCTCGGTACTTGAACAGCTCCCTACTCAAACAATTTGGTAATAAAATCGTTCAGTAGTTGACTGTTCACTCGGCACTCAACCAAACAAACACAACCTGCTAGAACTCTGCTGTAAACTATTTCATGTTTCTTTGCATTTTTTGGCATTTTTTATATTATTTGTACAAATAAGTCACCATGGGACCTACGAAGATTAGTGATAACAGTCAACCAAAAAGAAAATTGGTTTAGAAAAATTCGTTCGGCACTTGAACAGTCTTCTGGAACGAACTGAGTTTGAGTACCAAGGTTCCACTGTATTTTCCAAGAAAAGCAGGCCTTAGACAGGGATTGTGTGATGTCACCATGGTTGTTTAACATATCTGTAGATGAGCTTGTAAAAGAAGTGAACACTATGATGATTAGGAGAGGTGTGGGACTGAAAAATAACAATTCTGATACAAAGTAAGAGTTTTCACAGTTGCTTTTTGTCAGTGACATGGTTCTTTTGGGAGATTCTGAAGAGAAATTGCTAAGGTTAGTGGAGGAATTGGGGAGGGTATGTAAAAGCAGAAAATCAAAATTGAACATAGGAAAGAGCAAGGTGATAAGAGTAACAAAAATTCTAGGCAGTAAAAGATTGGACATCAGATTGGAGGGAGGGAGTACAAAGGAAGTAAATGTGTTCATATATTTGGGAGTGGACTTGTTGGTAGATGGGTCTATGAAAGACAAGGTGAACCACAGATATGATGAGAAAAAGCTGGGTGGTGCATCAAGGCATCTATTTAGACAAAGTAGTTCACCTCTGGAAGGATATATACCAGAGTATAATAGTACCAACACTGTTATATGAGTGTGAAGAATGGAGTTTTAAATTTTTCAGTGAGGCAGAGCCTGGAGGCAGTGGAGATGTCATATTTGAAGGCAATGTGTGGTGTGAATATTATGCCAAAAACTTTAACCTTGGATACTGGAAGGAATGGGGATTACCAAAATTATTATTTAAAGAGCTGAGCTGAGGAAGAGCTGATGAGATGGTTTTGACATCTGGAGAGGATGAAGAAAAATAGGATGATTACGAGGGTGTATAAATCTGGAGTGGAGGGCAGGAGGTTATCTCAAGAAAGGTTGGAGAGAGGTTGGTAAAAAAGGTTTTGAGTGTTAGGGGATTGGACATCCAATAGGCTTGTGTGAGCATATTATAAAGAAATGAGTGGATGCAGGTAGATTTTGTGACTTTATGTGCTGTTGAAGTGTGAACAAGGTGGCCCGTGGCTTGGTGGCAAAGCTCTTGCTTCACGTGGCAAGGGTCCGAGTTTGATTCCCAGCAAGGGTAGAAACTTCAGGTGTGTTTCCTTACATCGACTGCCCACGTTCACCCATCAGTAAAGTGGGTACCTGGATGTTAGTCGACTAGTGTGGATTGCATCTTGGGACAAAACTGACCTAATTTGCCTGAAATGCTCTGCATAACAAGGGGCTTCCTACACAGTAGTAGTATGTCACTGATGTCAGCTAGGCCTGTATATCTTGTACATGTACTTGTAGAAATAAAGATATTATTATTATTATTATTATTATTATTATTATTATTATTATTATTATTATTATTATTATTAGTTTGTGAAGGAATTAAGGAAACCAGTTGTCCAGACTTGAGTCCTGGAGGTGGGAAGTATACTGTGCATGCACTCTGGATGAGGGGTGGGGATGTTGCAATTTGGAGGGTCATCTGAACTGTAATGTTAGCATGACTTTGGTAAGACTGATTGAATGAGTGACAAGTGTGTTTCCACTTTCTCGGGTTATCGTACTTCACCGAGAGACGACTGGTGTGTAAAAAAAAAAAAATTCTTGTGTAATTTCCAATGTGAATTTCTTAACACTCAGTATAAACTTACAAATATGGTACTAGCATTTTCTTTACTGTAAATTATTTTAGTAGTTTAGGTTAAGTTATACCATATAAGCCTATAATACAGACTGTATAATTAACTACAAAGAAATAAAAAAAAAAAAAAACCAACTGCTGGATATCTGGTAATGCAGTAACTGTGCAACACTAACAAATATTTAAATCAGACAATATGGCTATTTAAAAAGTAGGCATCAAAGCCAAACAAGTCATAGGGTACACCAAAATTACAGAATTTGAAATGAGAAACTAAGTATAAACTGCTAGGGATGTGGAAGATGACAGATGTAATACCTATTTATAAAAGAGGAGCAAGGTCCCTAACTCTGACTTACCACTGTCTTCAAAAGTGGTAAAATTACTGACACAAAAATATAGAGTAATTCAATGTTGTCTTGGTGAGCAGATTCTTATAAGGAAGTCTCAACATGGTTTTACAAGAGGTTGTACTTGTCTAATATATTTACTAACCTCTTTCACACAGCTGTAGTACTGATATCAGTGAATAATGAATACTACCTTGTTACGTTTTTTATCTACAGTTCAGCTAGATATTAAATAAGGCTCTACATACGAGAAAAAAAAGTGGCAGCTCACGATGTTGTAGAACAAATTCTTTCCAAGATTAAAGTACGGAAATGGTGTGTTTGCATAGGCTGAGTGAAATCAGACTAAGGATACATGACAAATGGTATTCTACATGGATCAGTATTTTGCCTCTTGTTCACAATTTACATACAATGGCCTTGATAAAAGAATTAACAGTAGCAAGTAAGTTGGCTCATGACAAAAATACACTGTGTAAGAAAGGTATAAAATACCAACAATATGAAAGTTTAGACACATGTGCAACATCTGGATATCTTTATTGTAGACATTTTGCCATCCAGTGGCTTTATCAATACAAATTCTAGGACATAATTAGAAGACAGTAGAACTATATACAAAAGATGAGGTAATCAGTCCCTAACACTAACTCCAAGGCTGAGGGACTGATTACCTCATCTTTTGTATATAGTTCTACTGTCTTCTAATTATGTCCTAGAATTTGTATTGATAAAGCCACTGGATGGCAAAATGTCTACAATAAAGATATCCAGATGTTGCACATGTGTCTAAACTTTCATATTGCCGGTATTTTATACCTTTCTTACACAGTGTATTTTTGTCATCAGCCAACTTACTTGCTACTGTTAATTCTTTTATCAAGGCCATTGTATGTAAATTGTGAACAAGAGGCAAAATATCCAGATGTTGCACATGCATCTAAACTTTCAAAAATACACTGCTATATATATGTTCGCCAGAAGACACCGTGGAGCTTTAGGATGATTTTCTTCAATGAGCATTGACAGGGCATGTGGCAGATACAGTTTAGAGTTAAATAAAATGGCTTGACACATCTAACCAAGATAGAACTCTTATCAGTGGAATAAAATTGGACAAAATCTGATTTAAAAAGGATGGATTTGATTACATAACATTTTTTTTTTATAATGTTCTTGAGGGCACACAGATATAGACACACAAAATGTACATTATGTATATTTAACCTAAGATAACCCAATAACTTCTATGCGATTTATTTCCACTGCAAAAATTGGAAAATATAATCTTTTGCAACAGTTATTAAGTGGAGCAAACTATGAAGAGCATCATTAAATCAAGTACTCTACTTTAGGCTGGTTAAATATAAATTGGTGATTCACGAAATCGTAATGACACGACTGCAAACAAACCATACCACAGGCTAACACGACGGTCTGGAGTTTTGAGACTCTCTGATCGCGAGTTCTATCCCCGCCCGTGGTATGGTTTATAAACTGGTGATCTGAGAGTGAAAAGTTGGACTCACTCATGGGTCAGTAGGCCTGTCACTGTGAATCTGTAATGCATTTACATTTTTAAAAGTTAAATTATTTCGGTGTGAATTATTATAATTACAATCAAAACTAAGCGCTAAACCCACAAAGGTCAAACAGCGTTGATTTCGGTGTGAAAGTACAAAATAAAACACCTTTGCAGCCCTACGAAGTTACAAAGCTCGAAGATCTAGACACACACAGATTTCTTTCTAGGCAAAGTATGTGTCACACTATAAACAGCTTTAGAAATGAAAATCTTTGAGATAGAACTTAACTTGAAAATTAATCAAATATCTGGTTATAATACATTACAGTGTCACTTACATCAGCCATCTTCTTGTTGGGTGTTATAAGGGCAACTGACAGCTTACTCTGTATCCAGCCCTGCTGCCCGATGTATTTTATATTTTATATCTTCATTTCTACAAGTACATGTACAAAGTATACAGTCTTTGCTGACATCAATGACAATACTGCTATATAGAAAGCACCTTGTTATGTAGAGCATTTCGGGAAAATTAGGTTAATTTTGTCCCAGGATGCTACCCACACCAGTCAACTAACCCAGGTACCCATTTTACTGATGGGTGAACAGGGACAACAGGTGTAAGGAAATACGCCTAGCGTTTCTACCCTTGCTGGAAATCGAACTACGGACCCTCAGCGTGTGAATTATTATTATTATTATAATCAAAAAAGACTCAGCGTGTGAAGCGAGGGTTTTGCCTACCAGGTTATGGGCCACGGGCCTGGTAGGCAAAACAAGAGCTGATTTCCTTTGGTGTCCTTATGTCCTTTTCCCTATGCATTATTATTATAATAAAAAAAAAGCGCTAAGCCACAAGGGCTATACAGCGCTGCAACCTTCAACAGTAAAATAATATCTAAAATGCTTCGTATAAGTATCAGTGACTTTCCAATAAGCTTGTAAGCCATGCCACTTATTTTTGAATGACAATGACAACCTCATTTCTTTGGGTAAATACAGTATACAGTTGATATAGCATTAATTATCATGTGTAAACTACTTTATAGAAAGTTCCTTGTTGTGTAGGGCAGCCTTAAAATAAACTTCGGTCCAAGCCGGACCGAAACAGTCATAAGTTCCAGTCTCTTACGTGCGGGTTTTTCCTGAACAGTTAAATAATTATATCAGTTTTCTAGAAAGCTGATATGCAGTCTTTGATTTTTTATATAACAGTTTATGATTTATGACATTTAGTATTTTTATGTAACAATTTGGCATATGTTGAAATATAGTGGTCAAAGTGAGAATATCAATATGATTTAGATAAGCAGGGTCGCTGTTGATAAATTGGGTTTTAAAATAATTAAGGAGGACTTACGTTAAGTTTAGGCGGCGCTTTTGAACTTTCGTAACCATTGTAGGCTTTTCTGGAAATAAATTACGTTTTCATTTCCAAATAAAACTAAAGTATCTATTTTCTGCTAGATGAACAGAGGCAGTAAATGAAAAAAATGCTCAGATGTTTCGCATCGCAGTGAGCTATATTTCCTGGTATCAGGAAAACACATAAACCATACCCCCGGCCGGGATTGAACCCGCGGTCATAGAGTCTCAAAACTCCAGCCCGTCGCGTTAGCCACTAGACCAGCTAGCCACAATAAGATTTATTTATTTATTTATTTATTTATTTAAAAATTTGAGCACACATACAGAGGTACAAAAAATACAGATAAGAGCAGCATGCCAAAGCCACTTATACTATGCATAGCATTACGGGCTGGCTTAAAATTAACTTAAGATGAACTAAGCAATGATGACATCAGTGATAAAACTTTAATGTAAACAGATTACTATAAAGCACAAGTGAGTATTACAAAGACAGGTCATATGGTTGTATGCATTGTTGTACATTCAGTAGAATGGAGTATTCTGTTAGGTAGTGTATTTAAAAAATAATAAAGTTAGATTGGGTTTTAGGTTTAACATTTATGTGATATAATTGTGAGAAACATTTAAGATATACAATTTATAAGGTTCAGTTATTCAGTATTTATTTGGTTTTGGGTGAGTAAGTGATCTTTGAGAAGAGACTTGAATTTATAAACAGGTAGTGTTTCTTTTATATTTACAGGTAATGAGTTCCAGATTTTAGGGCCTTTTATGTGCATTGAGTTTTTGCATAGTGTGAGATGGACACGAGGAACATCAAAGAGTGATCTGTGCCTTGTGTTATGGTCATGTGTTCTGTTGAGGTTGGCAAGGAGATGTTTGAGGGGAGGGTTAATATCAGAGTTAAGTGTTCTATGTATGTATGTATATGTAGGTATATTTCTACACCATAGGAAAGTTAGCACAGGCACCTCTGTGACCACAAATGCAAGTTTTTACAGACGAATCTCCAGCTAGCGTGGCCGTGACGAACTCTAGCTCAAGTCCCTTCACTGCCGTCAACATGACTCAAGAAATCGTAATGACACGATTGCAAATAAACCATACCCCCGGCCGGGATTGAACCCGCGGTCATAGTCTCAAAACTCCAGCCCGTCGCGTTAGCCACTAGACCAGCTAGCCACAATAAGACTCTATGACCGCGGGTTCAATCCCGGCCGGGGGTATGGTTTATTTGCAATCGTGTCATTACGATTTCTTGAGTCAAAACACATATTGTTTGGATCAAGGAGGAACTAGGAAAAGAAACGTGTTTTCAAATAGGGGGAGATCTGTCTGCCTAAAAATCAATATATAGCTAGACAGTAATACCCTACCCAAGTTCATGACTGGGATGAGAACTTCGGGCAATTTTAAATATAGGTTGGACTATTACATTGGTGAGTGTGATTTGGGTCTGCCTGGCATGTACCACTAGGTATATTGCAGTGTTCCTTCATTAAGATTACCTGGAGAGAGTTCCGGGGGTCAACGCCCCCGCGGCCTGGTCTGTGACCAGGCTTCCTGGTGGATCAGAGCCTGATTAACCAGGCTGTTACTGCTGGCTGCACGCAATCCAACGTACGAGCCACAGCCCGGCTGGTCAGGTACCGATTTTAGGTGCTTGTCCAGTGCCAGCTTGAAGACTGCCAGGGGTCTATTGGTAATCCCCCTTATGTATGCTGGGAAGCAGTTGAACAGTCTCGGGCCCCTGACACTTACTGTATGGTCTCTTAACGTGCTAGTGCCACCCCTGCTTTTCATTGGGGGGATGTTGCATCGTCTGCCGAGTCTTTTGCTTTCGTTGTGAGTGATTTTCGTGTGCAAGTTCGGTACTAGTCCCTCTAGGATTTTCCAGGTGTATATAATCATGTATCTCTCCCGCCTGCATTCCAGGGAGTACAGGTTTAGGAACTTCAAGCGCTCCCAGTAATTGAGGTGTTTTATCTCCGTTATGCGCGCCGTGAAGGTTCTCTGTACATTTTCTAGGTCAGCAATTTCACCTGCCTTGAAAGGTGCTGTTAGTGTGCAACAATATTCCAGCCTAGATAGAAAAAGCTACCTGAAGAGTGTCATCATGGGCTTGGCATCCCTAGTTTTGAAGGTTCTCATTATCCATTCCGTCATTTTTCTAGCAGATGCGATTGATACAGTGTTATGGTCCTTGAAGGTGAGATCCTCCGACATGATCACTCACAGGTCTTTGACGTTGGTTTTTCGCTCTATTTTGTGGAAGGAATTTGTTTTGTACTCTGATGAAGTTTTAATTTCCTCATGTTTACCATATCTGAGTAATTGAAATTTCTCATCGTTGAACTTCATATTGTTTTCTGCAGCCCACTGAAAGATTTGGTTGATGTCCGCCTGGAGCCGTGCAGTGTCTGCAATGGAAGACACTGCCATGCAGATTCGGATGCCATCTGCAAAGGAAGACACTGTGCTGTGGCTGACATCCTTGTCTATGTCAGATATGAGGATGAGAAACACGATGGGAGCGAGTACTGTGCCTTGTGGAACAGAGCTTTTCACCGTAGCCGCCTCAGACTTTACTCTGTTGACTACTACTCTTTGTGTTCTGTTTGTGAGGAAATTATAGATCCATCTACTAACTTTTCCTGTTATTCCTTTAGCACGCATTTTGTGCGCTATTACGCCATGGTCACACTTGTCGAAGGCTTTTGCATTCTGTATTCTTTTTGTCTTCTAGTGCATCTAGGACCTTGTCGTAGTGATCCAGTAGCTGAGACAGACAGGAGCGACCTGCTTTAAACCCATGTTGCCCTGGGTTGTGTAATTGATGGGTATCTAGATGGGTGGCGATCTTGCTTCTTAGGACCCTTTCAAAGATTTTTATGATATGGGATGTTAGTGCTATCGGTCTGTAGTTCTCTGCTATTGCTTTACTGCTCCCTTTGTGGAGTGAGGCTATGTCTGTTGTTTTTAGTAACTGTGGGACGACCCCAGTTCCATGAGTCTGGCCCTGGGGCAGAGTGCATGGGCATGTCATTTATCGCCTGTTCGAAGTCATTTGGTGCCAGGATAATATCAGATAGGTAAGATTTTGTTCGGGCTTTTAACCTGGAGAGTTAGCCACCCAGGATAACCCAATAAAGTCCGTGTGTTATGGAGGTGTCTTATTTCTATTGGGTCCTTTAATCTTGTTTCCCAGGATGCTACCCACAGCAATCAGCTAACACCCAGGTAACTACTTACTGCAAGGTGGACAGGAACAGCAGATGTAAGGAAACATATCCAACGTTTCACTCATGCCGGGGCTTGAGCCATGAGCACTCAGTATGTTAAGTATGTTCGTTGCTAACCGAGCCATGGCACGCCTGCTGCCTTTGTTCACCTAGCAGTAAGTAGGTACTTGGATGTTCGTCGACTGTTGTGGGTCGCATCCTGGAGAGACAAAATTTAAGGACCCTAATGGAAATAAGACAGACAGTCCCCGATGGCCCACTTTGTTGAGTTATCATGGGTGGCTAACCCTCCGGATTAAAAATCAGAGCAAAATCTTATCTTATTCTGTGAGCGGTAGTCTTATGTTCTTGTATTCCTATCTATTACCAGAGGACGGATTTGATATCCTATTTGAGGTCCTCAACTGCTCTGGTTTCGACCCAAACGTAATGGTTATATTCCTTTCCCCGAGCCACGGGCATATTGAGCATTATCTAACCTAAGTTAGTTTAGTAGCTTTATTATGCACCCCATACCCATCCTGTCGGCGGTAGTCAAAAGATTACAAAAGCGTATTATGGGTAGCTGGATCGCTGGCGCACTCAGCTCACACACTGAGGTCCGGGGTTCGAATCCCCTCCGGTACGGCTAAAAAACATTAGGGATGTGTTTCCATAAGACACCTACTGTCTCTGTTGACCTGGGTGTTAGTGGACTGGTGTGGGTCGCATCCCGGGACAAAACTGACCTAATTTGCCCGAAATGTTCAGCATAACAAGCGGCTTTCTATATAGTAGTATGTAATTGATGTCAGCTAGGCCTGTATACCATGTACTTGTAGTAAATAAAAATATTATCTTATTATTAACAAACTTTATTTCTTTCTGTAGATGACTGGTTCAGAGAACCGACAAGTTGATAACTTGAACACATGTGCAACACTTGGGTATCTTATTGAGGAAACGTTTCGCCACACACTGACTTCATCAGTCCATGTAAAGGAGAATGGTGAAGAACAGGAGGAGTTTGAGGTAATCAGTCCCTCAACCTTGAGTCTATGTTCTCTGAACCAGTCATCTACATTCATGTCAGAGAAAGCAACATCTTGGGATCTTAATACAGGGAATTCTTCACTTGCCTAACCTTTAGGCACGACCTACTTCCACATTTGACAAATGTGATACCACCTACGACTGCTGCACCTCTCCTGCCTACAGTATATAAGCCACTTCTTCGCATATATGCTGTATTCTTTTCAAGATTGATGGACTGATTACATCGATTCAAGGCTGAGGGACTGATCACCTTAAACTGCTCCTGTTCTTCACCATTCTTCTTTATGTGGACTGATGAAGCCACTGTGTGGCGAGAAACGTTTCCTCAATAAGATACCCAAGTGTTGCATATGTGTCTAATTTATCATTTATTTATTTCTGCAGTATTCAAAATGTAGTTAACATTCAATAAAATATTATGCACAGCAGAAAACCAGAATGCGGTGCATGCTAGTGGCTTCCTTTTGTCCCTTACCACTAGCATGAACTGCTTGCTAGTGGTAATGAACCATTTACATGTTTATATCTGGTTGCAATCGTAATGAGTTATTTATGCAGGCATGAATTATATCACAAAAATATTTCAAAAACATTACCTTATATTTTAGCAAGGTATGCTTGTAAAAAAAAGTGGTTTTGCGTTATTTACAGTGGGGAACCCCTCAAGGCAGGTTCCTTGACTCTGGTGAGGGGCTCTTGATCTAGGGAATTGGATCTGTACTCCAGTTCCCTGAATTGAGCCTGAATACCTTTCATTCCCCCCACATGCGCTGTATACTCCTACGGGTTTAGTGCTCCCCTTAATAATAATACAGTGGACAAAATCTGGGTATTTTTCCAGAATGGTTGGTACTATGCCACTTTGACATTTTATGAACATTTTTGAATGAGTTGTCTCTAAATTCTTTGGTTTTACCGCATTCCAGCACACAATGGCTGTACCCTGACTCCAATGTCCACAATTTTACCACACCTGTATATGGCTTCTGACACAAACATGGCACAATTGATGCTCAAGGATTTAAGAGCATTTATGGATGATAAGGAATCATCCATGATACATGGATGCATTTGAGTACGAGGTGTGAATGTTTTTATATTATAATAATATCTTTATTTGCTACAAGTACATGTACAAGGTATATAGGCCTAGCTTACATCAATGACATACTACTGTATAGAAAGCCCCTTGTTATGCAGAGCATTTCGGGCAAATTAGGTCAGTTTTGTCCTAGGATGCGACCCACACCAGTCGACTAACACCCAGGACCCATTTTACTGATGGGTGACCTAGACAACCGGTGTGAGGAAACACGTCCAATGTTTGCACCCCTTCGCCGGAAATCGAACCCGGGCCCTCACCGTGTGAAGCGAGAGCTTTTGCCACCAGGCCACGGGACAGGGCTCATAGGGCAAAAGCCGTCGCAACCCTTAAAACAACGAAATAAAAATAAAAACAATACCAACAACTAACAATGGAAATAAGTCACTTTGTCTGACCTTTTTTTTGGGGTTATATTAGGTAATTTACACATATGTTAAACTATTTATGATAATTGTACTTATATGTACGTGTGCCTTAAAAACTTACTGATTTCAGCAAACAATAACAAAGACGTTACGTATGTCCATTTTAGGTAATCAAAGTTCTATATTCATAGAAGTATTAATACATAATATATATAATATTTTATACACTTATTAATTCGGAAATAATAATTAATGTATTGTAATTAGCCATAGTGAAATTAAAGTTAATTTACACCAAAATATTGGCTGAAGGTCAAGGTATCTACACTACGTGAGCCGGGTATAACAAGCATTTACAAAGAGAATGTGCCGTGAGTCGCCCGCTCATGGTCTGTCATTACCTACTATATAGTGAATTTTAGTCCATTTTACCAGTTTTTGACCGCTTTGAGCCCCACCATGGCAGGGATGTACGGGGGTGAGGATGAATTTATCGAAAGTAGATCATGTTGTCGAGCGCAGGTGAGTTGTGAATCAGAGGAAGTACGTAATTCGTCACGACTTTCCTGGGGGATTGTCCTGGGACCTGTCATTAAGCAAGTTTATTTAAGCATGGGTGCACATAAGTGCAGTTATACAGATATAGGTGATTACAATTATTTATAGTAGCATGTGTAAATTACCTAGGACCCCAATGGAAATAAGTCTCTTCGTTTGACATTTTTGGGTTATCCTATATGTACACTTTGTACGGTAATTGTAGTCACCCAAATTTGTGAAGCTGTACCTAAATAAACTTACTAGGATAACTCCAAAAAAATCAGAGTGACTTATTTCCATTGGGGGCCCTTGTAATATCTCATTATTCAAAGCGTAACTATAAATTACAGCAGAAATCAGTCATCATTATAACTTTAAAAATTAAAACAACTAAGTAACTCAACTCTGTGAAGATCAGGTACAGTAAAAAGTTACTATAGGAATAAAGTCAACCGAGTCATTTACAAGAACATTAAATAGAGAAAATTAGTTTACAGTAAGGACTCCACTAGAAATAAATCACTTTGACTTTTTTTTGGGTTATCCTAGGTAATCTACACATATGCTGCTATGTATGACAAATTATGTAACTATTTATGTGTACCTGTATCTGAATAAACTTACTAATAGGTACATGAATGTTTACTATACTGAAAATCTCACTCCTTCCTTTCTGTAGCTTCATTCATTAGCAACCTTTTAGTTTTCTTCCTGAACTGGGTAATTCTAGGAGTGCCCTTGACTTGTTCAGGCAATCTATTCCACTCCTTTATTACTGTTTAATAAAAGGTGTTTGAGGCCTGACCACTTACTGTAGGTTTACCTGGAGTTTACCTGGAGAGAGTTCCGGGGGTCAACGCCCCTGCGGCCCGGTCTGTGACCAGGCCTCCTGGTGGATCAGAGCCTGATCAACCAGGCTGTTGCTGCTGGCTGCACGCAAACCAACGTACGAGCCACAGCCCGGCTGGTCAGGAACCGACTTTAGGTGTGTGTGTAGGTACTACAAAATTGTATTTACTTCCTGTAGTACTATACTGTTTTTGTTCCTCATTTTCACAAACTTTGCAGCAAGATATTCTGGGCACATCCTGTGAGTAACTTTATAATCAGGATTTAAATTTAGCTACTTTACTCTGTCTTCAACATTCAGCATACCCAGTTGTAATTCATCCTGGCCTACACGTTCTCTTACCTGAAGTGGGTTTTGGGGGTCAACGCCCCCGTGGCTCGGTCTGAGACTAGGCCTCATGGTGGATCAGGGTCTGATCAACCAGGCTGTTACTGCTGGCTGCACACAAGCTGATGTATGAACCACAGCCCGGTTGATCAGGTACTGACTTTAGGTGCCTGTCCAGCGCCTTCTTGAAGACAGCCAGGGGTCTATTGGTGATCCCCCTTATGTATGCTGGGAGGCAATTGAACAGTCTTGGACCAAGGTCCAGGATAAATCTCACCATTTTGTTCTGGGTGATTTGTAGTCTCTTTTTTTTTTTTTTTTTTTTTTTTTTTTTTTTTTTTTTTGTTAAAGCCAAGTACCATGAAGAACAAGAATAATCTGCATGACTGTAAGAGCTAGACATAGGGTTGTCTGAGCCTTAGTATGTAGATGTGTCATTCTACTTACTATTTTTTTAATACTGGTCTATAGAATCTTTCCTTTTATAAACAGTAATTTGTCAAGGTGTTGTGATTATCCTTTAGACTGGGTGTTACTGTCATTGAAGTGAGTGAATCTGCTATTTTGTAGGACAGTAATGTAGTTTATTTACATTGCTCTTCTCATCACAGCTTGAAAGTTTATCAGTCCTTTTCTAATAGATCTGTATGTATTCAACTGAAGAGTGTAGGAGTTAATTTTCATAAATATTTCTCCTCATTTTTAGATTGGTTGCCTGTGTGGGACGTCATCATGTCGCCTGTGCTGCCGTCTGTGCCCAAGTGTGTTCGAGTCTACATCAACAAGGATTGTCTACATAATGTTTCTCATGTTGAATGTGGGCATTATGGCTCTTATGATGTCAGTTCGAGTACAGAAAGCGATAATAGAAATGGTAAAATAATACATATAGTAGTAATATAATCTGGTGTCTAGTTCCACAGTGGCTGTGAAGTAGCAACTAATGCTATTTCCATGACTTTGAGGGGATTGCTTGGAGTGTTAGCCTGGGTTAGAGAAAGTTGGTTAGGTAGCATTATTTGCTTTATTATAACGTACCTAAGTGCATAACTAGGGGTTTTCTTTAATTTGTGCACAAATAAATGTTAAGCTACTTCTGTCTGTATACGTTATTATTGTTAATATTAATAGTATTATTATTTAAGTGAAGGCTGCTACTTCCACAGTCAGCTTGGTTTTAAAAATACTACATATCAGTGACCTAGTAAGTCTGAATGAACCAGTGATTTTTTTGCAAAGTATTGTAATTTGATGATCTGTGATATTTTAAAAAGAATTATAAAAATATTCATTATAATTTTACTGGAAATCTAACTACAGTAGTTGAGATGTTTTTTCATGTAAAATTGTTATAATATATTTTTAGTAGTATTTGTAAATGTTTGTAGGAACAGTCGAACATACCAGTGTAATCTTATAAATGCAGTCTCTCCTCACTTAGTGACATACTCATTTACTGACGACTCAGACTTACGACGGGCTCTCTGACCAAAAACATACCTGAATAATGTATATATGTAGGACAAGCCACGAGGGGGTGGAAATCTTTAGCTCAAGTACTTTCACACTTCTCAGTGCATCATCAGGAGCTATGCAATGTTGCAAGGGAGCAACCAAAGCAGGGAGAGAGGTCTCAGAGTGGCATCTAAGGGTCTAAGGGTAACAGTGGCTGGTGACATCTATGCTTTGGTTGCTCCCTTGCAGCATTGCACAGCTCCTGATGATGCACTGAGAAGTGTGAAAGTACTTGAGCTGAAGAGTTCCACCCCCTGTGGCTTGTCCTGCATAGTTAAGATCGCCCGTCTGCGATTGTTTGCATAATGTATATATGTATTAGAGCTGATTTCCTCTATTCTGTTTATTGTAATAGGCGGTATACTACTGTATAAACAAAAATATACCAGAAATGTTATAGTTGGTGCAAAGGTGACATTAAAACAATATCAGAGATGGTTGACATAAACTCACTACCATTGTTGTATACTCCTCACTTAGCAACAAATTCGTTTACCAACGTGGTCTTAGGAACGAAACTCCGTCGTTAAGTGAGGAGAGACTGTAGTCTGTGCAGAAAGTTATAACACCAGTGGGTTGACATCGTGACTGTGTGAATCATTTTATATATTTATGTGGGTCTAGTGGTATGTGAAATATTATAATGTTTATCTGGTCATTCTGTATAAACACTTAACACTACATATATCACAAGATTCACCTAGTAACCTTGTAGCTATTGCGAGGGTGAGATTTTTTTTTTTTACTGTGTACACCAGAGAGCCATATTTTTGTCTGTCATCATTAACCCCTCTTGTGACCAAGAAGAATAATGTCCAAAAGTGCAGATGAGGAGGATATACCAGCTGTGATTGTCTTGCATAAGAGCGGCCATGATACACTTTATTTCTGCTTAAATGGGATCGAAATTGTGTTCGGTGCAGTGTCTCGTCAAACATTCGTGACCAGGGAGAGACCATGGTTCAGTCCTTTATCCCAAGACTGGTAGCCCCTAATTAATCTAACCAAGGTCTCTGAAAGTGATTGGTCATCAGGTAAGGAAAATCTTTCCATCACAGCATGGAAGTGAAGGAGAAAAATCCTCTTGTTAATGGAGCAAATGACCCTCAGATGTCTTCAGTAGTCACTTTATGATGACTTGGGATTTAAAATATTTTTGTGTCCTCAGTAAACCTCTTCTTACAATTCAGCAAAAGGAGAAGAGAGTAAAACATTGTAAGAAATACCATGAGTGGGTTTGGAGGAGTGGAGGGGAGTTTTGTAGTCAGATGAATCACTCTATACAGTGACTGATAGTGGTAGGAGGAGAGTGTACCAGGCACCTCATTGTGACCCACAGCTCCCACAGGAAACTTCCAAGACTGTAAAACACCCCTTTTCTCTCATGGTGTAGGGATGTTTCACTTACTGCATTGTTGGGGAATTAACATTAAGACATGTTTAGATAAGACACCTGCTGTCCATGTTCACCCATCAGTATAATGCGTACCTGGGTGCTAGTCAACTGGTATGGGTCACATCGTGGGACAAAACTGACCTAATTTGCCCGAAATGCTCTGCATAACAAGGGGCTTTCTATATAGTAGTATGTCATTGATGTCAGCTAGGCCTGTATACCTTGTACATGTACTTGTAGAAATAAAGATATTATTATATTATTATTATCATGAAGACTGCATGAGTGTTTGATGTTAAAAAATCAATAATTTGTTCAATTTGAGACAAACAGTTTGAGCAGACAAAGAAAGGTTTTTCACTTAATGGCCTTATATTAAGGAAAAAGCCTTATTATACTGTAAAACAGTGTGTGAGGAGGAAGGACAGCTTGAAAATGAGTTAACATTTAGTTTTGGATAGTTTAACCAGATTAGAATGTGCATTGGGTAAAACAAACCAGCAGTGTGTGACAGTACCTGAGCACATCATTGTAACAATCAACAAATGAAGCTGCATCAACATACCAAGATCCCTAACTTTCAACATCACATCAACAATTTCAACCATCAACCTCAGCCCAGTAGGCCAACAGCCACCCTCTCCACTCATGTCAAGATGTTAACCATCACTAACCTGACTTGAAGGTAACAAATGCTGTAAAATATTAATATAACCATTTTATAGGTTCATGTAAACTTTTAACTGCCTAAACTTCACTAGAGTTAAGTATTTCCGAGCATGCTCACTGACAAAATTAGGTAGAAAAAGCAGTATTTTTAAAGAGTTATGATAAGTAGTAAAAAAAAAATTTGGGTTTTTTGATGTCTATAGCGCACAACCCTATTTTTTCCATGTGTTTTTCAGTCCATAAGTTGCAGAAATCATCGCTAGTGCAGTTTTTAGGAATGTAACTCATGCAAATGATGAATACCCACTACTTTCCAAATACATCATGATGAGTCAGAATAATTATTTGGAACTTTTAGTGGATTATTTACGTGATTCCTTTGAAAAAGCCAACACTTCATACAAGATGATGTTTCTTGTCACACTGCCAAAAATGTCAGAAAGTGATTGTGAAGTCCCTTATTTTAGTGACTGGCAGATAATAGCTCAGACCTAAACCCAATAGGAAATTTGTGGTCACTTAAAAAGTGTTGCTATGGGCTGTGACACACCATCTATTGCAAGGTAGAAGCAGCTACTAAAGACATACCACCCTTCAAAATTTTTCTGACAAGTGTTCTTTGAAGGCTTAAGGACTGCCTGAAGCTTAAGAGGAATTCAGTCAAGTATTAACTTCAGTAGTAAGTGTTGTTTCACTTCGTTTACATTCCCTAACTGTAAAAAATTTTCATCTGGCATCATAATTTTCTGCACAAACTGTAGCGCTAATGTGTGTTTGCATTAAAATTGGGATGTAGGAATAGTATTCATGGAGATATTAAATTGAATGGTTACATGCTCTATAATGTTGTATAAAGGTTTTCTCTTTATTGATTTTTTTTTTAGTTTCCACATCAAAAAATTGTATGTGAATGGGTAGGAGCTGGAGAAAACTGTGAGGCAGCAATGGGGTACATGGCTGTTTACAGACTTGGATTTGCTATCACTGCTTACCATTTTCTGCTTATGCTGATTACATGTGGTGAGTTTACAAACATAAAATTTTTTTCTAGTTTTTCTTTATTATTAAGCTTATAAGTTTAGATTTTAATCATAAATATATATGATTTTAATCATAAATATATATGTATTGTGTATTGAAATAGTTTTAGTATATTTTTTTATGTATGGTTAAAAAAACTTGGTTTAATGTGACTAGAAAGGAAGCCTTTATTAAAAAGTCAACTATATATTTTCAAATTTTCTGGATATTTGTAATTTGGTGCAAGAGGTTGGACCTTTGTTGTCAGTTTATATAGTTATGTAAAATTCTCCCCAGGTGTTAAAAGCAGTCGAGATTGCCGTGCTGGATTTCATAATGGAATGTGGTTTTACAAGTTCCTGATGTTATTGTTTTTCTGTTTTGGCTCCTTTTTCATACCGGATCCAAGGGACCTATTTATCAATGGTAATGTCGGGGATATATACTTTCAATTTTTTACTCTAGCTGTAAACAAGGCTTGAAAGATCACTATACAGTAATGGCACAGCAGAGAATATAGTAGTGGTAGATATTGATTATTTAATTATTAAGATAAAGTGGGTTGGTAAATAGCAACTATTTTGAGTACACTACTGTCCTGTCGTGTGAGCTTTATATAGAAGCCTGTTAAGTGCTTTACATTCTGGCAGGTTTAATAATTCTTTCTTTCTGTTTGATAAACTATTATGCTTGCTGTATTGATAGCTGACCCAGAGTAACTTCAAATGCATTTTGCATTAGCCTTGTGTGTATTCATTCGTATGTTGGTAAGGTAATTTTTTGCTTGAACCAGCTTGTGTGTGTGCATGCTCGTGTGTGTGACCCAGTTAATATTTGCACTAATAACTCATTACAATTGTGACCGGGTATGGACGTGTGAATTGCTCATTACTTTGTAATTTGTTCATGATTGTGACCATGTATAGATGTGTAGAGAATTCATTACCTTTGTAACTTGGTCATAATTGTGACAAGATCTATCTGGAGTTCATTATCTTTGTAACTTGTTTAGCTACCAAAACTTTGGGGCCCAGTCCCTGGACCCATTATATATCTCTGTAATCCTTTGACTGCCACCTACAGGATGAGTATGGGGCACATAATAAAGATATTAAACTAACAACTAACCAGTAAATATGGAGGGTGAATGTTATGAATTTAAACCATTTTCTTTTGGAAATTTTTGTGTGTAAAGTAAATCTTACTGTACAGTGGAACCTCAAAAATCGAACTGCTCCCAACTCGACCAATTATGTAAGTGTATTT
Source organism: Cherax quadricarinatus (assembly GCF_038502225.1). Lineage (NCBI taxonomy): Eukaryota > Metazoa > Arthropoda > Malacostraca > Decapoda > Parastacidae > Cherax > Cherax quadricarinatus. The sequence goes on from NC_091312.1 coordinate 14,974,109, forward strand.
TTGTAAGTGCTTTTATAAGTGTATTTTTGAGGGTCTTAAATGGACTAATCTAATTTACATTATTCCTGATGGGAATAAATTCGTTTGGTAGTGGCACTCGAACAGCCTTCTGGACCGAAGAAAGTTCGATATTTGAGGTTCCACTGTACTTTTAAAAATAATGCAAATAACTATACTGTACATGTAAGAATAGTATAAATAGTAGTGTTTGAAATACATAGATATAATTAGGAGTTAATTGCCAGTGGTTTGCTCCTGGGCTAATAATTGAGGTGGGGGAAAGATGAGAACTTTCCACCCTCCTCCCCCAAGTTGACTTTCTGGCTGTTAGAAGGGTCAATAGCAAGTGTGAGTCAAGGAACAAAGTGGAGCACACATTGGATGCACACTTGAATGACAGGTCAATAAATGATATCTGAATTTTGCAGCATAATCAATCTGTGGCTTTTCAGACACTTAACTCTGTGATATACAAGATTCTGTTGACGTGAATCTTAGCCACACTTTTGTTTCTATTGATACTTTCCTTTCCCAAATTCACTAATCATCAGAAAACTTGTGATTTGATTGATCATGATTCTTTCCTCACTTCTCCTGACCTGACCTTGGCTGTCACCTAACTACTTCACGTGATCTGACTTCTAGCTTTCTTCCCTTGTCTCACTCACAGTTTGATAAAGGTTTAGGTCAAACCAAAACCTCTTTTTGTTTATTAAAATAAAATGACTAAAAAAGCTTCATTAAATGAAATAAATTCTTGTTGGAAGCAATGTTGAATTTAGAGATATGATAGAAAATTATGATGAACCAAGGACGTTAATAGTGTAAAAGTGTTAGAGTGGAAATTTCTGAAGAGCAGTATTAGATGTAGAGCTCTTTAATCTCATGAGTATATCAAGAGGGTATTGCCAGGAAGGTAAAAATGATAGTGGAAACCTTGCTTGTTGAGGGGTGTGATAAAACAGTGTACACAGTTTTATAATCATTCATTCGTCACTAGTATGATTTTGATAGATAATTCTTAGTTTTTGTTTTGTTCACAGAAATACTTGGTAGTTACCCTTAATGGAAAAACTGTAGGTACGTTGTGTAGGTGGTGAAATGGTTTATTTCATTTAGAGAACATTGTCATGCTGGTTTTCTTTGTTGTAATATGTGAATTAATAGGTTGAAAGTGTGTAGGTTTAGAATATGGAAATAATAGTAATCTCTCTGCACCATTTAACATTTGAGTAGATTGAAATCATGAGCTATTTTGCATGTGTCTCCATTCATGTCATGACAGTGGACATTGTCTACTTTCCAGAGAAAATTTTTATTTTTCTGCATAAGAACAGTTTTTGACAAGTGCATTTTAACATCCCTAAATATTATTGTGAAACTTGAAAAATATTAATTCTTTCGGATTTAAAAAGGTCACAGTCATATTTGATTCCCCAGTGTGGATGTATACTGCAATGAGTGGTGCAGCTCTATTCATCGTTATCCAACTCCTGTTGTTGGTGTTCCTCTTCCATTCTTGGACTGATAGATTGGTTGCTCGTGTTAACAATGGTGGTTCTCCATTCTGGTGGTACGGAGGTAAGTGCTTTCATATCCTTTTCTGTTTATTTTGCTTTTATATCGCATTTAACCCTTTGACTGTTTCCGACGTATAAATACGTCTTACGAGCCAATGTTTCTGACGTATTTATACGCATAAATTCTAGCAGCTTCAAATCAAGCAGGAGAAAGCTGGTAGGCCCACATGTGAGAGAATGGGTCTCCATGGTCAGTGTGCACCATATAAAAAAAATCGGGGAGCCAGTGGTGCATTGTGGGAATGCCATTTCAGTTGTCCTTTTTCAGCATGTCTAGCGGTAAGAAATATGTGATTCCCCAGCAAATCTGGGACTCTTCTCTTCCCAAGTGATGCTCTAACACAGATGGAAGTGTCAGTGAAGATCAATTTCATGATTTGGAGGAGTTTGAGACCAAAAGCAATGGAGGAGGGGGAGGAAGAGGAGGAGGAGGAGGAGGGAAGGAAGAGGAGGAGGAGGAGAAGAGGAGGAGGAGGAGGAGGAAGAAGAAGATGTAATAATATTGTTCCCTTGAAGCAAGAAAAAAAAAAGTCCACCCCATGACAGTGACAAGATAAGGGGAGATAACATCTGATAAGAGCTGACTTTGATGAGCGTAAAGGAGGGTAATATTACATGACCATCGCCCTCCCTTTGTTTTTGCTGGTACACAAACATTTCTGTCTGTCTATTTGTCTGTCTGTCAAGCTCCCTGTCTGTCCATCTAGCTCTCTGTCTCAGAGAGAGCCACAAGACTGTGTCATCACGTTTACTCACATCTTCAAGCAGAGTATAGCACTTTGTCTGGATTTCTTGGGTTATCCTAGGTAATTTACACTATGTATACTTGTATTTATGTGTACCTGTGACACAGAGATAGGCAGACAGAAAGAGAGACAGATTGAAAGATATAGAATGAGGGAGAAAGATAATTAGATAGAATGGAGGAGGGGAAGCAGCATCCGACCCCATTGTTTTGACAGGCGGTAGGGGGAGTGACTAATGAGACAATATGTCACTTTGACAGCTGCCGACTTCTGACTCAAAACAATTATAAGCCACACACTCGCACACAAGACAAGGAGGAGGAGAAGAGGAGGAGAAGGAGGAGAAGGAGGAGGAGGAGAAGGAGGAGGAGGAGAAGGAGGAGGAGGAGAAGGAGGAGGAGTAGAAGGAGGAGAAGTAGAAGGAGAAGGAGGAGGAGGAGGAGGAGGAGAAGGAGAAGGAGGAGGAGGAGGAGGAGGAGAAGGAGAAGGAGGAGGAGGAGAAGGAGAAGGAGAAGGAGGAGAAGGAGGAGGAGGAGGAGAAGGAGGAGGAGAAGGAGGAGGAGAAGGAGGAGGAGGAGGAGGAGAAGGAGGAGGAGGATGATTGTTTGTTTGTTTTTGTAAACAAGTTTTGTAAACAATATATTGATAATTATGTTTGTGTGCTTATTGTGTTGTATACAACGAGTGTATATATATACATTGCACCTTACTTTGGTCTCATAGGCCACATAAGTTATGTGAAAAAATAAAATAGTGAAAAAAACAAAAAACCTTCAATTACAAGTAAACTAAAGTTTACCGGGTGAGCGGCAGTCGCCGCTGTTGCCATACGCAGCTCATTTTCTGCAAACTTCACGGCTCTATATCTCGGTAAGTACCGATGGCAAAAATTTTTTTTTGGACTAAAACACTCAGAAAAATAATCTTAACATTTTCATAAGAAAAAATAATTTTTTTTTTTTGAATATTTGGCGACATAGAATGACAGTTTCAGAGAGGGGCCTGAAACAGTCAAAGGGTTAAGACAAAAGTTAACTGAAATTAAAACTCCCTAATTCCATTTTGTCACAATACATTTTTTTCTTAGGTATTTCAAGAAATAAGTAGCACAGTTCCCTTCTGTAAAGCAAGAATAAATTTTAAAATATTTTTATTTTAGTAAGAAAATGCTTTTAGTAGTTATTGTACTAGACTAAAGGCTAACTTTGTGCAGTATTAGGTATTTTATTCTAAACAAGCTGATTTTGATATGCAGTATATAAATCATTTAAAGGTCTGTTGGTTGCACATATTTTCTGTATGTAGTTTCTTTTTCAGTAATATAGATACAGGTTGGCCATCACTAATCTGGCATCATTGGGACCTGTAGGGTGCCGGATTAGTGATTTTGCCAGATTAGAGAGTGGTTAGGTTAGAATACACTTAATCCAAAGGCAACATTTACGCATCGGTGATTTCACCCACATTATGCTCTAATTTTGGCCCATTCCATTGTTCCAGTCTACCAAATTCATAACTATTTTGCTAGTATTCCTTCTGTTTTGTCAATTTGGCCAATTTCACACAAATTTCAAAAGATGCCAATTTCAAAATAGGGTCTAAAATAAACTATGCAGACATTCCTAGCACAAAAATAACATTTTCTCTGTTTATTAATCACATCTCCAGGCCCCTCTTATATTATGCTGCTTTCCATTTTGAATTTTTATTCACACAAAAAAATAGATTTACTGTTATGCAAACTACTGCATTACCGTAATAATTGTATAAAAAATGTCAACCCATTTGTGACTGCGTATTAGACCATCCAGTTGGACACGGAGAGCGACATCATTTGTTTGCTCTTGAACATCGGCAAGAATCAAACATTTCTGCTACTCTGAGCTCAGTTTTAAGGTATTTTCCGGTGTGAAACCAATCAGAATTATACAATGGAACCTTGGTTTTTGTATTTTCTAGTCTGTATGTAAAACTATAGTTTTTTTTTTTTTTAACAAGTCGGCCGTCTCCCACCTAGGCAGTGTGATCCAAAAAGAAAGAAAATCCCCAAAAAGAAAATACTTTCATCATCATTCAGCACTCTCACCTCACTCACACATAATCACTGTTTTTGCAGAGGTGCTCAGAAGACAACAGTTTAGAAGCATATACGTATAAAAGATACACAACATATCCCTCCAAACTGCTAATATCCCGAACCCCTCCTTTAGAGTGCAGGCATTATACTTCCCATATCCAGGACTCAAGTCCGGCTATATAAAAATAACCGGTTTCCCTGAATCCCTTCACTAAATATTACCCTGTTCACACTCCAACATATCGTCATGTCCCAAATACAATTCGTTTCCATTCACTCCTATCGAACATGCTCATGCACGCTTGCTGGAAGTCCAAGCCCCTCTCCCACAAAACCTCCCTTACCCCTTCCTTCCAACCTTTTCGAGGACAACCCCTACCCCGCCTTCCTTCCTCTACAGATTTAAATGCTCTCCATGTCATTCTACTTTGATCCATTCTCTCTAAATGACCAAACCACCTCAACAACCCCTCTTCAGCCCTCTGACTAATACTTTTATTAACTCCACACCTTCCTCCTAATTTCCACACTCCGAATTTTCTGCATAATATTTACACCACACATTGCCCTTAGACAGGACATCTCCACTGCCTCCAACCACCTCCTCACTGCTGCATTTACAACCCAAGCTTCACACCCATATAAGAGTGTTGGTATTACTATACTTTCATACATTCCCTTCTTTGCCTCCATAGATAACGTGTTTTTGTCTCCACATATACCTCCACGCACCACTCACCTTTTTTCCTTCATCAATTCTATGACTAACTTCATCCTTCATAAATCCATCCGTCGACATGTCAACTCCCAAATATCTGAAAACATTCACTTCTTCCATACGCCTCCTCCCCAATTTGATATCAAATTTTTCTTTACCTAAATCATTTGATACCCTCATCATCTTACACTTTTCTATATTCAGTTTCAATTTTCTACCTTTTCACACACTCCCAAACTCATCCACTAACCTTTGCAATTTTTCTTTAGAAACTCCCATAAGCACAGTATCATCAGCAGAAAGCAATTGTGTCAATTCCCATTTTGTATTTGATTCCCCATAATTTAATCCCACCCCTCTCCCAAGCACCCTAACATTTACTTCTTTTACAACCCCATCTATAAATATATTAAACAACCATGGTGACATCACACATAACTGTCTAAGACCTACTTTTACCGGGAAGTAGTCTCCCTCTCTTCTACACACCCTAACCTGAGCCTCACTATCCTCATAAAAATTCTTTACAGCATTTAGTAACTTACCACATATTCCATATACACCTACCATCCGACTTATGACCTGCTCGACTTACGACCACTCGACTTACGACCATGTTTTTTATGCCAAATTTCTGGGAAATAAACAACTATTTGTGTTGTACACAGTGTTTATCCTAAACCTTACAGTATAAAATACAGTACTAACAGTATAAAAAGTAAAGTAAAACATGAAATGCCAAAATAAAGCAATAAAATAAAGTCATTACAAAAATGTTTTGTTGATATTCAGTAGTAAGGTTCGACTTACGACCATTTCGACTTACGACCGGTTTCTCGGAACCGAACTTGGTTGTAAGTTGGATGGTAGGTGTACTTGCAACATCTGCCACATTGCTCCTCTATCCACTCTATCATATGCCTTTTCTAAATCCATAAATGCAACAAAAACTTCCCTACCTTTATCTAAATACTGTTCATATATATGCTTCAATGTAAACACTTGATCTACACATCCCCTACCCACTCTGAAACCTCCTTGCTCATCCGCAATCCTACATTCTGTCTTACCTTCTTAATTCTTATTCCTCTATAATTTTTACAATCTCTTTTGTTCCCCTTCCCTTTATATAAAGGGACTATACATGCTCTCCGCCAATCCCTAAGTACCTTCCCCTCTTTCATACATTTATTAAACAAAAATACCAACCACTCCAACACTATATCACCCCCTGCTTTTAACATTTCTGTCATGATCCCATCAGTTCCAGCTGCTTTACCCCATTCATTCTACGTAATGCCTCACGCATCTCCCCCACACTCACATCCTGTTCTTCTCTCCTAAAAGATGGTATACCTCTCTGGCCAGTGCATGAAGTTACTGCTTCCCTTTCTTTGTCGACATTTAAAAGTTCCTCAAAATATTCTCACCATCTACCCAAAACCTCCCTCTCCCCATCTACTAACTCCCCTACTCTGTTTTTAACTGACAAATCCATTCGTTCTCTAGGCTTTCCTAACTTGTTTAACTCACTCCAATTTTTTTTTCTTATTTTCATTAAAATTTCTTGACAGTGCCTCTCCCACTCTATCACCTGCTCTTCTTTTGCACTCTCTCACCACTCTCTTCACCTTTCTTTCACTCTCCATGTACTCTACTCTTCTTATAACACTTCTGCTTTGTAAAAACCTCTCATAAGCTAACTTTTTCTCTTTTATCACACCCTTTACTTCATCATTCCACCAATCACTCCTCTTTCCTCCTGCACCCATCCTCCTATAACCACAAACTTCTGCCCCACATTCTAATACTGCATTTTTAAAACTATTCCAACCCCCTTCACCCCCCCCCCCCACTACTCATACTTGCACCAGCCCACCTTTCTGCCAATAGTTGCTTATATCTCACCCTATCAGCCTCCTCCTTTAGTTTATACACTTTCACCTCCCTCTTGCTTGTTGTTACCATTTTCCTCTTTTCCCATCTACTTCTTACTCTACTGTAGCTACAACTAAATAATGATCCGATATATCAGTTATATCAGTTATTCTCTATAAAATGTATTTTTTTTTTTTTATATTTTTGGGTGTCTGGAATGGATTAATTGGATTTACATTATTTCTTATGGGAAATATTAACAAAAAAAACAGTGGAACCTCAACTTACGAGTGTCCCAACATACGAGTTTTTTGAGATACAAGCTGTCGCTTGGTCGATTTTTTGCTCCCCCACTTCCCCCTCAACCCACAACCTGCACACCTCACTTGTTTATCTATGATTTCATGCTTTAATTCCATGGAAATCATCCTCTTTTTCTTCTCATCACTGTCCTTTGCACTTACTTTCTTAGGACCCATGGTTAGAAAAAAGAAATTTGGTCAAATGACTGTAAATAATGTAAGCAAAGCATGAGAGAAATGCTTCCACAGAGATAAACAGTGAACTGCACCAACTAGTGGTGTTCTGAAGTGCCTCATTATTATTATTATAATTATTATTATTATTATTATTATTATTATTATTATTATTATTATTATTATTATTATTATTATTAATTTAGAGAACTGGAGCACAGATTCAATTCCCTAGATCAAGAGCCCCTCACCAGTGTCAAGGCTCCTTGATGCTGGTGAGGGGTTCTTGATCTAGGGAATTGGATATGTGCTCCAGTTCCCTAAATTAATAATAATAATAATAATAATAATAATAATAATAATAATAATAATAACAATAATAAAAACAGAGTAGGGGAGTTAGTAGATGGGGAGAGGGAGGTATTAGGTAGATGGCGAGAATATTTTGAGGAACTTTTAAATGTTGAGGAAGAAAGGGAGGCAGTACTTTCATGCACTGGCCAGGGAGGTATACCATTTTTTAGGAGTGAAGACGAGCAGAATGTAAGTGTGGGGGAGGTATGTGAGGCATTACGTAGAATGAAAGGGGGTAAAGCAGCTGGAACTGATGGGATCATGACAGAAATGTTAAAAGCAGGGGGGGATATAGTGTTGGAGTAGTTGGTACTTTGGTTTAATATATGTATGAAAGAGGGGAAGGTACCTAGGGATTGGCAGAGAGCATGTATAGTCCCTTTATATAAAGGGAAGGGGGACAAAAGAGATTGTAAAAATTATAGAGGAATAAGGTTACTGAGTATACCAGGAAAAGTGTACGGTAGGGTTATAATTGAAAGAATTAGAGGCAAGACAGAATGTAGGATTGCGGATGAGCAAGGAGGTTTCAGAGTGGGTAGGGGATGTGTAGATCAAGTGTTTACATTGAAGCATATATGTGAACAGTATTTAGATAAAGGTAGGGAAGTTTTTATTACATTTATGGATTTAGAAAAGGCATATGATAGAGTGGATAGGGGAGCAATGTGGCAGATGTTGCAAGTATATGGAATAGGTGGTAAGTTACTAAATGCTGTAAAGAGTTTTTATGAGGATAGCGAGGCTCAGGTTAGGGTGTGTAGAAGAGAGGGAGACTACTTCCCAGTAAAAGTAGGTCTTAGACAAGGATGTGTAATGTCACCATGGTTGTTTAATATATTTATAGATGGGGTTGTAAAAGTAGTAAATGCTAGGGTGTTTGGGAGAGGGGTGGGATTAAATTATGGGGAATCAAATACAAAATGGGAATTGACAGTTACTTTTTGCTGATGATACTGTGCTTATGGGAGATTCTAAAGAGAAATTGCAAAGGTTAGTGTATGAGTTTGGGAGTGTGTGTAAAGGTAGAAAGTTGAAAGTGAACATAGAAAAGAGTAAGATGATGAGGGTATCAAATGATTTGGATAAAGAAAAATTGGATATCAAATTGGGGAGAAGGAGTATGGAAGAAGTGAATGTTTTCAGATACTTGGGAGTTGACGTGTCGGCGGATGGATTTATGAAGGATGAGGTTAATCATAGAATTGATGAGGGAAAAAAGGTGAGTGGTGCATTGAGGTATATGTGGAGTCAAAAAATGTTATCTATGGAGGCAAAGAAGGGAATGAATGAAAGTATAGTAGTGCCAACACTCTTATATGGGTGTGAAGCTTGGGTTGTGAATGCAGCAGCGAGGAGTCAGTTAGAGGCAGTGGAGATGTCCTGTCTAAGGGCAGTGTACGGTGTAAATATTATGCAGAAAATTCGGAGTATGGAAATTAGGAGAAGGTGTGGAGCTAATAAAAGTATTAGTCAGAGGGCTGAAGAGGGGTTGTTAAGGTGGTTTGGTCATTTAGAGAGAATGGATCAAAGTAGAATGACATGGAGAGTATTTAAATCTGTAGGAGAAGGAAGGCAGGGTAGGGTTCGTCCTCGAAAAGGTTGGAAGGAAGGGGTAAGGGAGGTTTTGTGAGCGAGGGGCTTGGACTTCCAGCAGGCGTGCATGAGCGTGTTAGATAGGAGTGAATGGAGGCGAATGGCATTTGGGACCTGACGATCTGTTGGAGTGTGAGCAGGGTAATATTTAGTGAAGGGATTCAGGGAAACCGGTTATTTTGATATAGCCAGACTTGAGTCCTGGAAATGGGAAGTACAGTGCCTGCACTCTAAAGGAGGGATTTCGGGATATTAGCAGTTTGGAGGGATATGTTGTGTATCTTTATACCTATATGCTTCTAAACTGTTGTGTTCTGAGCACCTCTGCAAAAACAGTGATAATGTGTGAGTTAGGTGAAAGTGTTGAATGATGATGAAAGCATTTTCTTTTTGGGGATTTTCTTTCTTTTTTCGGTCACCCTGCCTCAGTGGGAGATGGCTGACTTGTTGAAAAAAAAAATAATAATAATAATAATCCTAGATAGGTTGGTAGACAGCAACCGCCCAGGGAGGTACTACCGTCCTGCCAAGTGAGTATAAAACGAAAGCCTGTAATTGTTTTACATGATGGTAGGATTGCTGGTGTCCTTTTTTCTGTTTCATAAACATGCAAGATTTCAGGTATGTCTTGTTACTTCTACTTATACTAGGTCACACTGCACATACATGTACAAGCTTATATATACATACCCCTCTGGGTTTTCTTCTATTTTCTTTCTAGTTCTTGTTCTTGTCTATTTCCTCTTATCTCCATGGGGAAGTGGATCAGAATTCTTCCTCCATAAGCCATGAGTGTTGTAAGAGGCGACTAAAATGCCAGGAGCAAGGGGCTAGTAACACCTTCTCCTGTATATATTACTAAATATAAAAGGAGAAACTTTCGTTTTTCCTTTTGGGCCACCCCGCCTCGGTGGGATACGGCCGGTGTGTTGAAAGAAAGAAGAATAATAACGAACGAGCTTCAACTCCCTAAATTAATAATAATAATTATAATAATAAAAATAATAATATATGTGTAATAATAAAGAGGAACCTCAGAATGCTGCCACTAGCTGGTGCAGCGAATGCCTAAACATCCAGTGATCAGTGCACTTGCGTTCCTCGCCGTGGAAGCATTTCTCTCGTGCTTTGTATGCATTTTTTACAGTCATTTGGCCAAATTTCTTTTTTCTAACCATGGGTTCTAAGAAAGTAAGTGCAAAGGACAGTGCTGAGAAGAAAAAGAGGATGATTTCCATGGAATTAAAGCATGAAATCATAGATAAACATAAGCAAGCGATAAAGTGTGGCATTAAGTGTGTAGCAAGTAAATCAGTGAAGAGTGAAGTGAAAAAAAAAGTAAAACAAATTGTAGCAGTTAAGTTCAGTGATAATGTGTAGCATTTAGAGTGTAGCAAGTAAGTTAAGCGATTAAGTGATAGAAAAAGGGTGAAATGACACTAACTCTTCCAGTGTTATTTTGGGAAGTTTATAGGGCCACTGACTGTCTCCCACCCTCAACCTCCACCACCATCTCTGCTCAAAGGTAAGTGTGTAGGTACACTTTATATAAACAGTTTATTTCATTACATTCTCTGTTATGTTTTATTATGTTTTTATAGAATATTTCTTATTTATAAATGCATTGTTTCAGTGTTTTCCTTATGAAACTAGTGATCTAGTGCAGTTAGCCTCACAAACACTCAGTTTTCTCCTATAATAAGAGCCTGGGAAGATGAAGTTAGAGTGGGAGAGGGAATGGCTGCCGCCGCCGCCACCACTCGCCATATTATGGACTATTTTATTCATTCTAGTGTATATATCATGTTTCTGTGTTAATTATATTCTTTATTATGTCATATTAGATGAATTGTGATAGATAAATAAGCCATAGAGTTGACATTAGCATCATATTGAAGTATTTTGTCCTGCTTCCAGAGAGCAGGAATTCCTCTGGAATGGATTAATGGCATTTCATTTAATTTAAATGAGGAAAATTTATTTGATATATGAGCAAATTGAGTTACGTGCTAGGTCTCGGAATGGATTAAACTCGTAAGTCGAGGTTCCACTGTACATTGTATAGAGAATAACTAGAGCTTTACATATAGACTAGGGCATACAAAAACTGAGGTTCCACTGTATCTATTTCTGTAATGTATCTTCCATTCTATCAAATGAGACAAAAAAAAAAAAAAGAATACAACCATACAAATCATACGAAAATACGCTGCAGAATTGCTATTTTACACCAAAAGCACAGTCACTTTTTTTTTCTCTTTATGCTGCAGGATTTTTTTTTATATAATGCACATTTACCACACAGACCTATTTTCTCATATGTAGGCCCAAGTTTACTGGTCACAGCTTATCTGAATGAGTTGAGCTCATAGCGACCAACACTGGCTTCAAAGCCACCTTATCTTTTATGGATATTGTACAGTGTATGTGATTTACACAATGAGAAGCATTTCTTTTGTTCTTTAGAACCATGGCTAGGGCTAAAAATGAGCAGGTTATAACAATAAATGGAGAAAAAGAAATTGGAATGACTTATGCAGCTAGTAGTGCCACCAAACAGTAGTGGCAGGTTGGTGTGGCAACCCCGGAAATTGGAAGTTATGCTAGCTGAAATTAGTGCCGGATTACTGATTGCCAGATTAGTGATGGCCAACCTGTATTTATTTCATTTTATTATTAGATATCCCTATAATATTTAATATTCTCTGCTACAGCCATGAAAGATTGATTCCATTAACAATTAGTTTATTTCAACTGGGAAAGTGCTTAAGCAGTAGGGGTCATTTAACACCTTTGGAGTGGGAGACATTCAGATTCGATCCGTTTTTCTTAAGAAAGCCTGTATGCGTTGAAATCAGACTTAAAATGCCCTTATATGTTAATATAACAAACTGGATAGCTTGAAGCCATTTTTTCATTGTTGGCTCATTGTTTTCATGATGTCACTATAGCTTATAAAGGAAACATCACAAAATCACTACACAAGTCATAGTTCCACATGATGTGCAGGAGTACCAAAGTTGAAATTGCAGGCTTGGACATAACCTCTTCACTAGTTTTTTGATTATCTCATTTGTTTAGTAATACAGCGTAGTGAGAGAACGCGGAAGAGCAAGTGACCACAAGAGTGTGCAAGGGGTGGAGGCAGCGCAAGGGAAAGAGAGGGGAGAGGTTGGAGGGAAAATCATGAAAGGGTATATGTTTATTTATGATTTATTTGATGAAATTGTGTGCATTGTGTATTGGGGTAGGAGGCAAGGGATACCTAATGTCTTGTTGCTTTAGCTTGTTTTTGCATTATTTTTATATAGTGAATCTAGGTGCATAAATTTTTTGTTAGTTTTTTAGAAATTGTTTTTTATATGCTTAATTAATCAAGTGACAGGACTTATAGTATTTTTAATATCACTGATCCTGCATTGTTTCCCATTTTTCCTACAGCATTGGCTCTGACAGCAACAGTGTTTATATATCTTGCATTTGCCTGTAGTGTCTTTCTCCTGTACTATTTCTTCGCTGCCTCCGAGGGGTGCAGTCGTAACCAGTGGTTTATAATCATCAATACTACTGCCTGTATTTTTGTATCCATAATGTCTGTAGTGAAACCAGGTAAGATGTGTGCATGGTAAATCTCCTGAATGTAAATAAGCTGAAGGATGGTACAAGGGTAATTGTTGGTTCATATGTTTTAACTTGTAAACGGTCCAAACGTATATATACGTTTTCTCAACATTTGATAGTATGTAAAAAAAGTAGCTCTTTTTTTTTTACATTTGAAAATATGTAAAAAAAAAAGTAGATCTACTTTTGGAGCACTACACATGTGAACGTAGATCTGCTTGGACCGTTTACGGGTTAAGCATGTAATAGAACTATTTTTCCCATTCATAAAGTACAGTATTTTAAGTATTGCAATATTTAAAGTATTGAATTGGTTAATTTTTTGTAAAATGTTGAAACTGGCACTTAAAAAACTGTTTTTAGTCACAGGTTCTTTGATATTACTTAAACAGGTCAACTCTTGAGGAACCTGTTTTTTTTTTTTTTTTACTACAAAACTGTCTTGCATATCTCATTGCCAACTATGGCATATTTGTGGCTTAATTTTATGTTAGTCTGCTTTTTTTAATTTTTAATCAGTTTTTGTTTTTTTAATTGTCCATCACACACCAAGGTTGTGTGACTCACTACAGGAAACACATTTGCCATCGTTCACACAATCATCATCTGGCCAAAAGTATGCTGATATCACAATTCAGATTACCCTCCAACTGCAGCATCTGCACCCTTTCTTCAAAGTGCAGGCACTGCCCTTTCAACCTCCAGGGCTCAAGTCTGGCTGATTGGTATTCCCCGAATCCCTTCATATGTGTTACCTTGCTCACATTCCAATTGCACATCCACTAAAGAACACTTTTCTGCACTCCCTATGATCAAATAGGCATGCAGAAGCCTAGTGGATGCTCAAATCCCTCCCTCCATCCATTCTTGACATGACCTCGCCCTCCTACCTTCCACCCCCTTATTTGGGCATTCTCTTCATCATCCTATACATCTCCATCCTCTTAACTTTTTTATGCATTCTGTATTTTTTTTTTTTTAACAACTTGGCCGTCTCCCACCGAGGCAGGGTGACCCAAAAAGAAAGAAAATCCCCAAAAAGAAAATGCTTTCATCATCATTCAGCACTTTCACCTCACTCATACATAATCAGTTTTTGCAGAGGTGCCCAGAACACAACAGTTTAGAAGCATATATGTATAAAGATATACAGCATATCCTTCCAAACTGCCATTATCCCAAACCACTTTAAAGTGCAGGCATTGTACTTCCCATTTCCAGGGCTCAAGTCCGGCTATATAAAAATAACCGGTTTCCCTGTATCCCTTCACTGAATATTACCCTGCTCACACTCCAACAGCTCGTCAGGTCCCAAATACCATTCGTCTCCATTCACTCCTATCTAACATGCTCACGCATGCTTGCTGGAAGTCCAAGCCCCTCACCCACAAAACCTCCTTTACCCCCTCCCTCCAACCTTTTCAAGGACGACCCCTACCCCGCCTTCTTTCCCTTACAGATTTATACGCTCTCCATGTCATTCTACTTTGATCCATTCTCTCTAAATGACCAAACCACCTCAACAACCCCTCTTCAGCCCTCTGACTAATACTTTTATTAACTCCACACCTTCTCCTATTTCCACACACTGAATTCTCTGCATAATATTTACACCACACATTGCCCTTAGACAGGACATCTCTGCCTCCAACCGCCTCCTTGCTGCAGCATTAACAACCCAAGCTTCACACCCATGTAAGAGTGTTGGTAAAACTATACTTTCATACATTCCCTTCTTTGCCTCCATAAATAATGTTTTTTGTCTCCAAATATACCTCAATGCACCACTCACCTTTTTTCCTTCATCAATTCTATGGTTAATACACAAATAACCCGCACATAAAAGAGAGAAGCTTACGACGACGTTTCGGTCTGACTTGGACCATTGACAAAGTCAATGGTCCAAGTCGGACCGAAACGTCGTCGTAAGCTTCTCTCTTTTATGTGCGGGTTATTTGTGTATTGTTCCAGTCACGGCATTGTGCCTTTTTGTTATTTATTCTATGGTTAACCTTGGAACAGAGGACCCCCGACTTACGATATTAATCCGTTCCTGAGAGCACATCGTAGGATGAAATTATCGTAAGTCGAATTAATTTTCCCCATAAGAAATAATGGAAATCAAATTAATCCATTCAAGACACCCAAAAGTATGAAAATTTTCTTTTTACCACATGAAATATACATTTTCCTACAAACAGAAAGAAGAATACAGGCACAATATATATTGTGCATATACTAGTGTACTAAATGAAGAATAAATGACACTTACTTTTATTGAAGATATAGTGATGAATGATGAGACACTGTGTCCTGGGAGTGCCTTTTCCTGCTGAGTAATGTAGGTCCTGTTTGCTATTTTCTTCCAGAACAGGTCTTATCACACTGTGTATGCCACTACAATTCTCAATTCTCTCCAACCAACCTTTGCTGGCCTTAAATTCACCAATATGAGCACTAGTTCCAGGCATTTTTTCCTGTTCACCTGGGTGTTAGTCGACTGGTATGGGTCGCATCCTGGGGGACAAGATTAACCCTTTGAGGGTCGACAGGCCCTCTCCGAAACTCGTTCTCAGGGTCGGCCAAATTTAAAAAAAAAAAAAAATTATTTTCTCTTATGAAAAGATAGAGAATCTTTTCCCGATCATAAAGACACCAAAAGTTTGAAATTTGATAGAAAACTTACGGAATTATGCTCTCGCAAATTTAGCGGTCTCGGCGATGTTTACGCATCGGCGATTTTGCCCACTTTGAGCCCCATTTTCGGCCAATTTCACTGTACTAGTCGACAAAAAACATGAATATTTCGCTAGAACTCCATTTTTTCTATCGAATGGGTGCAAGAAACCTCCCATTTATAAATTCAACTATCCAGTACAGTGGTCAGAATTTAGCAATTTTGCCAATTTCACACAAATTTCAAAAGATGCCAATTTCCGAATAGGGTCCAGAATAAACAAGAAAGACATTCCTGGCACTAAAATGACATTTCCTCTAGTCATTAGTCACGTCTCAAGGCCCCTCTTATATTCTTTTGCTTTCCACTTTGAATTTTTATTCTCACAAAAAATATAAGATTTACTGTTATGCAGACTACTGCATTAGTGTAAAAAATGGTATAAATATTATTGGTGCACTTGTAAAAGAATATTAGACTCACCAGTTGACGTGTATTGCACGCTTGGCACGATTTGTTTACTTTTGAAGTTTGGTAAAAATCAAACATTTCTGCTACTTTGAGCTCAATTTCAAGGCACCTTTCATTGTAAAACCAGTCAAAATCATCTCAATTTCTGTAATATGTCTTCCATTCTATAAAATGAGACCAAGAAAACTAGAATACAACAATAAATACCATACGAAAATACACTGCAAAGTCGCTGATTTATTAAAAAAAATGGTCAAAGTTTTTTTTTTCTCATTATGCACTGTGTGCTGCGGGATTTTTTTTAGACTGTGCACACTGACCACATAGACCCATTCTTTCATATGAAGGCCTACCAGCTTTCTCCCACTAGATTTGAGGCCGCTAGAATTTATGAGTACTAGTACGTCAAAAACCCCTATGCGTAAAACGTACTAGTACGACCAAAACCCTCAAAGGGTTAAGGACCCCAATGGAAATAAGTTACAGTCCTCGATGACACACTGACTTTCTTGGGTTATCCTGGGTGGCTAACCCTCTGGGGTTAATTGTTTTTCGGTATTCTCGATAAGTCACACCAATAACAGTCTCTCCACATCTTTGAGTAGTGCAGCTGACCATGGTGCAGCAGCAGCTGATGGTGCTACAGCAGCAGTAGCAGCTGACAGTGCTACAGCAGCAGCAGTAGCTGATGGTGCTACAGCAGCAGCAGCAGCAGCTGACAGTGTTACAGCAGCAGCAGCAGCTGACAATGCTACAGCAGCAGCAGACAGTGCTACAGCAGCAGCAGCAGGTAATAGTGCTACAGCAGCAGCAGCAGCTGACGGTGCTACAGCAGCAGCAGCAGCTGACAGTGCTACAGCAGCAGTAGCAGCTGATGGTGCTACAGCAGCAGCAGCAGCTGACGGTGCTACAGCAACAGCAGCAACTGACGGTGCAACAGCAGCAGCAGCAGCTGACGGTGCTACAGCAGCAGCAGCAGCAACTGACGGTGCTACAGCAGCAGCAGCAGCAGCTGACCGTGCTACAGCAGCAGCAGCAGCTGATGGTGCTACAGCAGCAGCAGTAGCAGCTGACGGTGCTACAGCAGCAGCAGCAGCTGACGGTGCTACAGCAACAGCAGCAGCTGACTGTGCTACAGCAGCAGCAGCTGACAGTGCTACAGCAGCAGCAGCTGATGGTGCTACAGCAGCAGGTGACCGTGGTGCAGCAGCAGCTGATGGTACTACAGCAGCAGCAGCTAACTGTGGTGCAGCAGTTGATGGGGCTACAGCAGCAGCAGCAGCTGACCATGGTGCAGCAGCAGCAGCTGACCATAGTGCAGCAGCAGCTGATGGTGCTACAGCAGCAGCAGCAGCTGACCGTGGTGCAGCAGCAACGGACCATGGTACGATAGTATTTCGATAGTATTTCTCACCCTTTTTACCACAGGGTTGGCAATAGAACCTTTCTTTGGGTCCATGGTGACTTATTTAGCAGTTACAAGCACTAAAAACACTGGAATAATACAAAATTTATCGAATGTATGCGTGCAACTGTCCGCCCCGGCTTGTAAACAATGTCACATTAGCTCAGCTGAGGCGCTCAGGCCAGACGGACCAGACAGCCGCGTTCGGGACGAATGATGTAAGTCGAGTTTTTCAACGTAGGTCAGGGTCAAATTTTTCGCTGACAAGCATCATAAGTCGGTTTTAACGTAGGTTGAGGACATCATAAGTCGGGGGTCCACTGTATAAATATCTGCAGGTAATATCCACTTGACGATATTGATATTCACAAAAATGTGTTAAGTGAATTTTTTGGCAGACTTGTGTTGTATAATATAATCAAAGGTGCATCTCAGGAGAAAATTCAGAATGTAGTACTTACGAAGATTGTTATTTGCTAAAAGACTTTAATTACCCATACTGTACATTATTCAAATTACTGTATATTATGTAATTTATAACTCCACTTGCTCTACCTATCCAAGCCTTGTAGTGATTTATATTAATTTTATTTCCTGTTTTGCATAGGATTTTTGTATTGGGCATTAACATTTGAATATTGTTAATGCCCAATACAAAAATATTGGTAAATTGTTTGTATAAAGTAAAAACTTTTTAGGGCATGTACTGATCCTTGTAAGATATCATTGGTAACATTTTCAGATTTTAGTCTTGCACTACGTGTACTATCAAATGCATTTGGAAAGTTAGGTAAAGACAATTGAATGTGCATTTCTTTATTGTGAAGTCTGTGACATATAGTACAGTAGCTAAACAGATTTAATGTACAGTACAGTAATTTGCAAATCTAAATCAGAACTTCTTGATATTTAGTATTCTATTGATCTTAAGGTGCTTTATTTATTGTTCATGAAATGACCTTTTTTTTCCTAGAATTTATTTTATTAGTGTTTGTCAGTGAAATAGGCCTATAGCATATAGAAACAAATGAACCACATGAATATCAGGAAGTGTTTTTCAGTCCAAGTGATCTGGAAGTGGAATGCTTTTACAGAAGTGGTGGAGGCAGGCTTAATACATAGTTTTAAGAGCAGGTATGATAGGGCCTGTGAGGCTAGGAAGGAGTGAATCTGGTAAACAATAAGTTGAGGGGCAGGGGTAGGAGTTAGGACTCAACCTTTGCAACCCCACACAGGCAAGCACTAGCATGTTTTTGTGCTGGAATGACATTGTTGGGAAATAACCGGGAGTTGACCTGGTAAAAGGGTTAAAATTCTGTATATTCATGTAGGTTTTCTACCTTGAAATAGACTGAGGTTGTAGCAGTCATTTTTCTTCCTACCTCAAACCTGTCACAATACTTCATCCCAACTTAATTTAAATTTAAATTGTTTATATGATTGAAAATATCATGCTATTGTTTTCCCAAATTTTATGTAGTGATCAAGTATCTGTGTTGTGATATGCCACATTGACTCCCTTAAATTTCAATATCCGATAAATCTTTCTTTAAATATCTAAATCTTAATTTTGTGCTGGAAACATACATGAGCTAATTTGTATATTTGTAAAGAACTATACTTTTTGATCAGTCATCAGTGATTATAGGATTTACTTATGTAATGCTGATCTGCACATTAAGTGCTTCCATCTTCAATATTGCATTTCCATCTGCCACATACAGTACTACACACCTGTCAACCATGACAGGATTTATGTTTCTTTTCATTATTTGCTTCATTTACTTTTTTATTTATTTTTTTTTTCAAAATTGTCTTTGTCTTTTTAGTAATTTTAGTTGCCTTTTGCAAGACACATGGCTTATGGGGTAAGAATTCTAACCCACTATTCTCATGTCTGAGGGTAATTTGAATTGTGATGTCAGCACACTTTCAACAGGACAGCAGTTGAATAAATAATGGTGAATGTGTTTCCATTTTTGGATTACTGCTTTGGTGAGAGATGGCCATTGAAGTAAAAAAAACTTTGTTTTATTTCTCTAGATACATGAACAGTCTTCTCATAACTAAATAAAGTTCCTCTTCACTAGAAGCTTTACTTGATACTATTCCCTTTATACTTTCAGGGTACAAAGATGTCCGCCTCCGACTCCTCCACTCATCTCTTATTTCACTCTATGTTATTTATCTTACCTGGAGTGCCATTGGAAGTGCTCCCCGGAAATACCAGAAGTACGAAGAAGAAACACATGGTATTTGGATAGGTGCAGGGCATGATGTGAGGTCAAATATAATTTTACCAGAACAGGAATACTACTGTGGTCCAGATGGTGAGGAGGAAACCTGGGCAGATGAAGTCCTTCCCTATGTGAGTCTTGTCATTACTTTTGTTTTGGTCATGTATTCTGCTGTTGGCACAGCATCCCCTGATAACTGTCAGGCCATTGAATTTCCCAGTTGTCCCTCAGATCAGAGTGTTCAGCGCCATGATGTCGAGGACATAGGAGGGCAGAAAGTAGTTCGTAATGAAAATAATTCCTTAGCCTACAGTTATCCATTGTTCCATGTCATGCTTGGTCTTGCTACTTTGTTTTTAATGATGAGCCTTACTGCTTGGTATACACCATCTACTGCCAGACTAGTGACATTTGGTCGGTCATGGTCAGCTGTTTGGATCAAAATGAGTTCAAGTTGGGTATGCCTCCTGATCTATCTCACAGTAACAATTTTTCCTACAATGCTCCCTAACAAAAGCTCTCGAACTGGCCCAATGCATGGAACTATTAGTAATGGTTATGCTGGTAGCTTTCGGAGCAGTTCTAGGAGCTTGGATGATGATGAAGCAGCTGTCCCACTCTCGCCAAGTAAACCAACTACCACAGTCCACCAGGAAACAACTGTGTAACGTATTGTTAGAAACTTTCATTAATTATAGTACAGGTATTTAAAATTGGACAGGTGTGATTTCTCCCAGTTTATAGTTAAAATCTGTAATTACAGTGTACCAAGTGATAGGGAAAGTAATATGCCAACTTAGAATCACTAATTGTGATACTTCACTACATGAAGTGTTATATATTTTTTCATATATTTTCATGGTCTGTAACATTTACCTCTTATGATAATATTAATGACAGTAGATGATGTATCAAGGAGAAACATGGATTTGTTGCTTTATTTTAAAATTCTTTTTGTAATAACAGTATCATTCATCCTGTTTTAAGATTGAATGATGTAAAGTAGGGCTTACATGAAGCATCTGGAGTGGATAATCAGATGAAAACATGCCCAGTTGTGCACTGCAAGAGGCCTACTGATTCCTGTTAGGCCTCTTTTGTTCCTAGATGATGTGTGCTATGGGAGTCGCCACTGAAAACACTCCACAACTTTGTTTTATCATACATTAGTTTTATTGTAGATAACTCCAAACACATAGGTTTAATCTTGTCATTTCCTTTGAAATAGTAGCCTGGCTCTGTCTCATGCTAAGTTGTGAGAGTGAGTGTTAGTAAGTAAGTAAGTAAATTTATTCAGGTATACACAATACAGTTACATAGAATTATCATACATAACAGCATATGTGTAGAGAACCTAGGATAACCCAAAAAAGTCAGACAGAGTGACTTATTTCCATTGGGGTCCTTTTACCTTATTATTATAATATAAAGGTTATAATATTTTCTTATTATTCTATAATGAAGATAACATCTTATTATCATACTAAAAAGACTATCTACTACACGAGGGTCATTAAGACTATCTACAATACGAGGGTCATTAAGACTATCTACTACCCGAGGGTCATTACGACTATCTACAATACGAGGGTCATTACTAGGGATAAGGTAAAATTTACACGTATTTTAGCTAAAAAATAGAAAATCATTCCCCTCCCTTTCTGTTGCTTCATTCATCAGACACTTTTTGGCAGTCTTCTTGAACTGGTTCAAGCTATGACTGGCCTTGACATTTGTGGGTAGTCTGTTCCATTCCTTTATTGCTGTACAATAAAAGGTGTTTGAAGCCTGGCCACTGACTGTGGGTACTACAAAGTTGTGCTCTCTCCCCCTAGTACTATGATTGCTTTGGTTCCCAACCTTGACAAAATTGACAGCAAGATATTCTGGACACTGTTCGTGAGCAATTTTATAAACATGATTTAGCTTCAGTTGTTTTACTCTGTCTTCAACATTCAGCATATCCAACTGCTGTAATTCATCCTGGCCTACATGTTCTCTTGGTCCCAGCCCCAGGATGAATCTTACGATTTTGTTCTGGGTGATTTGCAGTCTATCTTTCAGTTTTTTTGTCAAGGCAGAGTACCAAGAAGAGCAAGCGTAATCCATATGGCATTGTATAAGGGCTAGACATAGGGTCCTGCGAGCCTCAGTAGGTAGACACTGTGCTTGTCTATACAGGAACTTCAGCCTGGCATTCGCTTTCTTTACTACACTGTTCCCTATCAATTCTCCTGACATGCATGGGTCAAAGGGGATTCCCAGATATTTAACTGATGAAACCAAAGTGATGGACTCCCCATTACACTGAACATTAAAATTATTTACCCTTCTCAGTTTATGTTTCGTTCCAAAGAGAATGGCTTCAGTTTTCCCTAGGTGTTGTGGTGTTGTACATGTGCATTATTGATATTGTCCATTCCACAGGCTTGTGTGTTCTTGTAGGCATATGGAAGGCTTTCAACAGTTTCTCTGATGTTAACTTGATTATGTCTTCCACAGGGAATGCTGTAGACTCCTACATTCTTGGGTCCAGCAACAGCCAGTTCTGTCACCTCCCCCCATATTATGCAAATCAAACATTCAGAACCATCAGAAACATCACAAGGCCCTTTACACCCTACACAGGACCCAAGGATGCAGGAGTCAACAGCATCCCCCTATGGTGGATGTGATCAGGTTTACATCAGAGACACTGGTAGAGGTTGTCCCATATACCTACAAGAACTCTCATATTCCTACAGAATATTCAGCTTCAACAATTCATGTGTACAAAATCACATAATTATTCCCACATCATGGCATGGGACAGAGCCCAGCAGCTGTTTCAAGAAAATAACAGAATTAAACTTAGGTCTTGGAGCTGTGTACAAACACTATATAACAAAACTGGTATTTTCACATTGCCAATCTTCATGGGATGCATCGTCTTGGAACAAGGAAGCCTAGTGTGGATCATTAGGCCTCTTTCAGTGCTCTACTGAGCATATTTTTACCTGATTATCCACTCTGGATACCCTATATAAGCTTATTATCCTCATTGTTGTATATATTTGATATAGCCCACTTGTAGGGTAAATGTTATAGCAATATATTTCTCGTGCTCGTTGGTCAATATAATACAGTGAAACTGCCATTAATTGAAAACAAAAAAATACAGTATTTGCATCTGGGGGAGCTTTAGTTCCCCTGGTGACTGCATCACTGTCTCAATATAACATGAGTGTTTATGGGAAAATAATTTCAAAATTTTGTTCTAGTTACAATTTCCAGGAACATGTTAATGTCATATAATGTCCTGTTGTTTATTCTGCTTGAATAGCCCTCTCCCCATCTCTTCCCTTCTTCTACCTCCCTCCCTCAAACCTCCCCTTCCCCCTTCCTTATCTCTCCTCCTTTCCCCTTTCACAGTCTTTCATTGACACCCATCACACATGTAGACAGACCTACATTTTAAGCTCAGCTCCCTCAAATAAGCTGTGATCAGTAAATTTTGGCTTAGACATAAGAGAATGGTTGTTTGGTGAGTGCATACAGTATGCAATAAACTTCTGTTTCATGTGGTCCATGATGGGAAAGGCCAACTTTTCACCTTGTTTTTTGTTTAAAATGGTGACTTTGAGGTGTTTTCTAAGACGTTTTTTATGGTTATATTGGTTGTTTCTTGGTATCAATTGATAGACTGGAAAACATACTAGTGAAGTAGAGATGGTTTTGATCAGTTTTGGGACTGGAAGTAGCTTGAACTAGGGCTCATTCTGGCAAAAATATTTGATTTTTAGCAGTTTTTCTTACTATAGGTAGGGTTTTCTGATCTGATTTATGGGTTTTTACTAAGTCTGCTTCAATTATTGAAACTGCCTAAAGTATGACCAATCATTCTTGATTATTGTGTATTATCTGAGAAGTAGCATAAATGAGATTTTTTGTGATGTATTTAGAATCGAGGGCAAGTGTTATATAGGAGAGGCCTGGGGACATGATTAATGAATAGAGAAATGGTTGTTTTAGTACCTGGAATAACTAGAGGGTTCATTTTGGACTCTGTTTTTAAATGGATTTTTTTAATTTTGTATAAAATTGGCCAGATTTTTAAATTTTGTGCACATTATAGGGTAATTCTGATAGTTAAATAAGTGGTTTCTTGTGATCAATCAATAGAACAAACAGAATATTAGTGAACAAACTAATATTGGAATTGGCTTAAAGTAAAACTCAATGTAATCACCAATATGTCAACTGTACTACGTAATTCCATGAGTCTTACATCAGATTTTCTTTTTTTGGTGTAATTATCTCCAGAAAAAAGTTCTCTGACATTTCAAAAGATAATTTTTTTTAAATCTTGAGACAGCACTTTTAATTTCAGGTGTCCTAACAGTGAAAGGGTTAAATGTCTATAGTTATTCAGGAATGTACTGTGAACTGTATTTATTAAACAACTAAATGTGCAGCAATTATTGCTAATGATGTTTCAGGTTATGGCATAATCTGAGCCAATGCATTTAATATTTTTATTATTTGTCTGGTAGCTATCTCTTAATACTGAACGTTCAGTAAAGAGTTATATTGTAGTGTATTGTCATAAGGCAGCTTGCTTCAGCTATAATTTATTTGAATATGCAATACAGGAGATCCTCTATTTAACGGACTTCAGTGTACTGTAATGGACTTCAGAAATATGGGCCAGAATCCACAGTTTTTTTATTCAGGTAGTATGAATAAAACCCTTTGATTGCAGAACTTTTGATTATTTTTACAACCATGGCAAGACAGTCTCCTCTACCATCACTATTGCCAGTATTAGCTGTCTATTCCCTCCTATTAGACCGTTAAAACAAGGATTTGCTGTTTTGTTTTCTTTAATCCTGATGTACTGATATGTTTTTAATTTCATGTACAGTTGACCCCTGACGTACGATGTCCCCAACCTACATAAAAACCGGCCTACGATGCATTTCAGCGTAAAATTTTGACCCCAATGTACGGTGAAAAACTCGACCTACAGCATTTGTCTCGTACGTGTCCCCACGTGTCTGTCTGCCTGAGCACGCCTCAGCTGGCCTGCCTTCAGTTAGTGTGCCAATATTTACAAGCCAGAGTGGTCGCTCCCACGCATACATTCGGAACATTTTGTATTATTCCAGTGTTTTTAGTGCTTCTAACTGCTAAATAAGCCACCTGAGCCCAAAGAAAGCTTCTAGTGCCAACCCTGTAGTAAAAAGGATGAGAAATACTATCGAAATACTATCGTACCACGGTCAGCTGCTGCTGCACCATGGTCAGCTGCTGCTGCACCACGGTCAGCTGCTGCTGCACCACGGTCAGCTGCTGCCGCACCATGGTCAGCTGCTGCTGCTGCTGTAGCACCATCAGCTGCTGCTACACCGTGGTCAGCTGTACTACTCGAAGATGTGGAGAGACTGTTGTTGATGTGGCTTATTGAGAATACCGAGAAACAGTTAACCCCAGAAGGTTAGCTGCCCAGCATAACCCGAGAAAGTCAGTGTGTCATTGAGGACTGTCTAACTTATTTCCATTGGGGTCCTTAAGCCTTTCAGGGTTTCGGCCATACTAGTACGGCTTACGCCTCAGGGTTTTTGACGTACTAGTACACCTAAATTCTAATGCCCTCAAATCTAGTAAGAGAAAGCTGGTAGGCCTACATATGAAAGAATGGGTCTATGTGGTCAGTGTGCACAGTATAAAAAAAATCCTGCAGCACACCGTGCGTAATGAGAAAAAAACAACTTTGACCGTGTTTTTGGATTAAAGCAGCGACTTTGCACTGTATTTTCGTATGGTATTTATTGTTGTATTCTAGTTTTCCTGGTCTCATTTTATATAATGGAAGACATATTACAGAAATTGAGATGATTTTGACTGGTTTTACAATGAAAAGTACCTTGAAATTGAGCTCAAAGTTGCAGAAATGTTCGATTTTTACCAAAGTTCAAAAGTAAACAAATCATGCCAAGTGTACAATACATGTCAACTGGTGAGTCTAATATTCTTTCACAAGTGCACTGATATTATTTATACCATTTCTACACTAATGCAGTAGTCTGCATAACAGTAAATCTTCTATTTTTTGTAAGAATAAAAATTCAAAGTGGAAAGCCAAAGAAATATAAGAGGAGCCTGGGGATGTGACTGATGAACAGAGAACTTGTTATTTTAGCACCAGGAATGTCTTTCTTGCTTATTCTGGACCCTTTTCGGAAATTGGCATCTTTTGAAATTTGTGTGAAATTGGCAAAATTGCTAAATTATGACCATTTTATTGGATAGTTGACATTAGTAAATGGGTGGTTTCTTGTACTCATTCGATAGAAAAAACGGAGTTCTAGCGAAATAGTTATGATTTTTGTCGACTAGTACACTGGAATTGGCCGAAAATAGGGCTCAAAGTGGGCAAAATCGTTGATGCGTAAACATCGTCGAGACTGCTAACTTCATGAGAGCATAATTCCGTAAGTTTTCCATCAAATTTCATACTTTTGGTGTCATTATGATTGGGAAAAGATTCTCTATCTTTTCATAAGAATTTTTTTTTCTTTTTTTTTAAATTTGGCGACCCTGAGAACAAGTCTCGGAGAGGGCCTAGGGACCCTGAAAGGGTTAATCTTGTCTCCCAGGATGCGACCCACACCAGTCAACTAACACCCAGGTGAACAGGAAAAAATGCCAGGATCTAGTGCTCATATTGGTGAATTTAAGGACAGCAAAGGTTGGTTTGAGAGATTTAAGAATCGTAGTGGCATACATAGTGTGATAAGGCCTGTTCTGGAAGAAAATGCCAAACAGGACCTACATTACTCAGGAGGAAAAGGCACTCCCAGGACACAAAGTGTCTCATCAGTCATCGCTACATCTTCAATAAAGGTAAGTGTCATTTGTTCTTCATTTAGTAGAGTAGTACATTCACAATATATATTATGCATGTATCCTAATTTTTGTGTGTAGGAAAATGTATATTGCATGTGGTAAAAAAAATTTTTTTCATACTTTTGGGTGTCTTGAACGGATTAATTTGATTTCCATTATTTCTTATGGGGAAAATTAATTCAACCTACGATCATTTCATCTTAGGAAGGGCTCTCAGGAATGGATTAATATCGTAGGTTGGGGGTCCACTGTACAGCAACTTTTCCCTGTTAGTAGAGATTTTGTATTGTACCAGTAGGGTCAAAAAACAGATCAAAGACAATGTTTGTTAATTCTATATATCCACTCATTATTACCATATTTTTTTAATTAGAATAGGTTGTTGAAAAGATGGATAATATCATTAGTGTTAATTTGTCAGGTTTACTGACTACTTTTATTCCATAAGCAGAGTAAAAGTGTATTTTTGTTTTATCATGACATTCCTGGTGTTGACTTTGTGTGTGCATGCTCAGTACATACAGTAAAAACATACACAGAGTACATACTGTGTAGGGTGGGTGGCTGTGATGGAGGGATTTTAGAATGTCTTTATAAAGCCTGGTGATCTTTGACTGAATTTACTGATCCAGCCTTCATATGCAGTGCTTTATTCTCTGGGTCATGTTCCTGGCTGTTTCCAATTAATTGCTTCAGCCATTTTCTTTGTTAACCCTGAGAGAAAAATTGCTTTACTTTCATTGGTCTTCTGTCTAGATCATTAGTACACCAGTTCTTAATACTTGTCTTCCTTGTCCCTTCCAATTAGGACTGCCACATGGCTTCTTAAGAGTTTATTTTTATTATCCAATATACTTTTAATTAAATTTTACTAATAAATATTTATTTTTATAATATACATGTATTACATTCTCCATGGGGAAGTGGAACAGAATTCTTCCCCCGTAAGCCATGCGTGTCGTAAGAGGCGACTAAAATGCCAGGAACAAGGGCTAATAACCCTTTCTCCTGTATATATATAACTAAATTTAAAAAGAGAAACTTTCCTTTTCCTTTTTGGGGCACTCTGTCTCGGTGGGATACGGCTGTTTGTTGAAAGAAGAATATGTTACATAGTATGGCTTTAAAAACTAGAATCTCTTTAGATTTAGATTTTATTTTATGCTAATGGCATGGTATATTTGTGCATTTTTCTGGGAAGGTGGTCCATAATTTCCATTTGATTCTCAAAGAGGACTCAAAAAGGGGTTAAGAATCTTTGATGTAGAGATGGTAAAAAGCTTAAATTAGAAGATTTTTTTAAAACACCACTCTTTGGTATTACCAATAAAAAATACACAAGTTGACAGTGATGATAACTTATAGTTTTGCATTTACTCCATAAAGTCAGATTTCCATCCATCACTGCTATTGGTACAGTGTACTCTTCTGAGCTTAAGGGTCTGCCAGATCTTTCAACTATTAAACATTGCATGTGTTAAATAATACTGATCTCAAAAATTACTTTTTGCTGAAACTAAATTTGTTATACAGTATTTTAGTAGTGAAATATATGTGGGATACTTAGTAAGTACTCACACAAAAAAAATAAGCGGCACAAGAAATGCATAAATGGTGTGAATTACAATCAGTGAATAAAAATATTTGTATTGCATTCACTGAAGGATTAATATTGAGTTTAATGTTTGGTAGCCCTCTTGATGTTGCTTTTGTTGCTAGAAATAATTTACATCTAACTTAGTGATAATTTATAGACAACCAAGGTTGACTGGTCTACTGTCTGAGTCGGATTTTTGCCACTGTTTACAAGTTAATATATGTAGTAAGATTTTTGCAGTAAATACAGTGCTCTACTCTACCAAAGTGCTCTTATATTTTTTAAATGATTACTTGAGAGAGATACTTTTAGGTTCAGCTTCTTATTGATTATCAAATTGATCTGATTTGCTATTTATGTAGGAATTTCATGTATAGATTAATAATGTGAAAGTGTAAAAGTACTAATACAGTGGACCCCCGGTTAACGATATTTTTTCACTCCAGAAGTATGTTCAGGTGCCAGTACTGACCGAATTTGTTCCCATAAGAAATATTGTGAAGTAGATTAGTCCATTTCAGACCCCCAAACATACACGTACAAACCCACTTACATAAATACACTTACATAATTGGTCACATTCGGAGGTAATCGTTATGCGGGGGTCCACTGTATTACTTGGTATGTTATTAGTCCTTAACCATTGACTTGTACACAGCTAGTGCTCTTTCATGTTTACCGTGAAGTATATAGAACTAACTGCTCTTCCATACCTTTTATTTAATTTATACAATCTCACTAAGTGGAACATGAAATTTGAAATGTTGCACTTATATTTCATATTCAGTATTTGAACAACTGTACAATATATTATGAGCCTAGATGATATGTCAAGGGATGTTTTTCAGTCAAAAAACCTGCCTTGCATATTTACCAGCTCATATGTAGAGTTGAAATATTTTCATTGAATGTTAAGCTGTAATAATATAATTGAAAAATTCAGTAATCCCATGTAGCTTCTGTTTGCTTAGTGTAATTTCACTTACAGGATGCATTAGGGAACAACTTTTCTTAACTGCTGTATTTGCTTCCTCCCTGACAGCCTTTTGTATTGGCTTTTGTTACCAGTTTCAAAGAAACATGAATTAAATTTTAACACTTCTTAAAGGATTGAAAAAAAATGTGCCAGTTACACACATGCCAAGCAGTCATAAGCAAACAATAGAAAAAAAAAACATTTAGTAAAAACAATATCCTCAATACAATAAAATTGAAAAATCTACATTTTTAATCTTAATATTTACCAAAAAATATGAGCATACATACCATATAACCCTTGTAGGTTTAGCACTTCTTTTTTGATAATAATAATAATAATAATAAAAATAATAATGATAATACATACCATACGTGGATCAAATGGTCAAATAAAAACTGAAAGACTGTTTTATAATATCTTGTCAGAATTGCAGTTTGTACTCTTATTTATCAAATCATGTTCATTACATGTTTATAGCTCATAAGGGCCTGTCTTTTTTAACACATCGGTCATCACTTAAATGACCCTCTGAGCTGTAACATCCCCACACCTCCCTCATACTTCCCACCTCTAGAACTCAGGTTGAGCTAACAGGTTTTCCTGAATGCCTTTATAAATGTTACCTTGCTCACATTCCAACAGCATGTCAAACCATTCATACCACACTAGTCTTTGACCTCCACATATTCCTCCTTCAGCACATCCCACCCTGCAGTGCTATATAACCCTTTTGGGTTCAGCACTTAGTTTGATTATATTATTATTATTATTCTTTCTTCTTTCAACACACCGGCCATATCCCACCAAGGCAGGGTGGCCCAAAAGGAAAAACAAAAGTTTCTCCTTTTACATTTAGTAATATATACAGGAGAAGAGGTTACTAGCCCCTTGCTCCCGGCATTTTAGTCGCCTCTTACAATACGCATGGCTTACGGGGGAAGAATTCTATTCCACTTCCCCATGGAGATAAGAGGAAATAAACAAGAATAAGAACTAGAAAGAAAATAGAAGAAAACCCAGAGGGGTGTGTATATATATGCTTGTACATGTATGTGTAGTGTGACCTAAGTGTAAGTAGAAGTAGGAAGACGTACCTGAAACCTTGCATGTTTATGAGACAGAAAAATGGACACCAGCAATCCTACCATCATGTAAAACAATTACAGGCTTTCGTTTTACACTCACTTGGCAGGACGGTAGTACCTCCCTGGGTGGTTGCTGTCTGCCAATCTACTACCTATATTATTATTATTATTTTATATTAATACCAATAGAACAATACAACACAGTACTTAACAAAATGCTTTATGGCCAAGTGAATTCTCAGAGAAGTACTCAAGTCTTAATTAGCCTTTTTTAAATGCAAACTAATGGAACTCATTTTGGCTTAGGTTAAAGCATAATACTTTTGTACATTATAACATTGAAGCAATGCAAAAAAAGAAAAGCACTTTGAGCCCTGAGGTACTCTATTCTTAGATTTCATAACTAACTGCTAGTTGAATTAATGCCACCTTCCTAGCACATTTGCCTCGTTTGTTAGTCCAGCATCACACAGACAACACTGGGTAGCCTGATGAGATCTGGTAGAGTGAGCGTTTGTGACAAATGTTGTATGTTAGAAACAAAAGATGTTAAGTATGTAGCAAGCATTCCCAAGTGTATCAGCTATCAAATGTATAAAAAAAATATTTGAACATTAAACTGGGATTACTTGTAATTTGCATTTAATGTAGGCCCATGAAACACTTCATAAACTGCACGCTTCTGCAGTGTCCCTGTCAAATTGTATTATTAATTGTTTTCTGCAAAAATAACTTCTGTGTTGTCTGCCCAAAGGTGTTTTAAATTTATTATATGACTACAGAACAGTACTTGTGTCTGAGTCTTCAAATAATTATAGTGTATTTTGGTATCAAAATGTCTGCAGTATACTACGAGATATAGAATAGAATTAAGTATGTTTGAAAGTCAAAGGGAATTTTGTACATAGCTAAATGTCTTCACACATTTTTTTAAGATTTAGCATAACATGTAAATGAGATCAGGATGAGAGTTGTTAACATACAGACATGAAACAGTGAATCCCAGACACACGTAAATGTGCTGTACTGTCCATTTAGGGATTTGCCCTTGGCAGCAGTCTCTTAAACCACAACATAACACACTATACTTTTCTCCTAGAGAGAATAATGTTATGGAAATTTCACTAGTTAGTGCATAGTATAATAGAGCAAAATTGATTTAAAGGAGGTTTCACTAGCTAGTTGGCACAAATATAATTTGTTTCATTTTCTTCCATTAGATGTATAGTAACAGAAAATAAAAATTACAAATCATACTTCCCATTCAAAAGTAAAATGATTTACTTCCATGAAAGTGCCACATTCACTCATTACTGTTTCCTGTAACTAGTCATATAATATTGAAACACATTTATTGAGAGAATGGGTATACGTAGTAAATTACTATTATATGTTATAGTTGTCAGGATAATTACTGCTAGATTCCTGAAATGTAATTAGGGTATAAGTGATGATTTTCTTATGTAAATTTGTGTATCCTAACATTACTGTGTTGATTACAATACTTATAATTTGTAACTAAAGTAGTGTGTGCTGTGTCAGTGTTATCCATATTTTTCTTTTCATAT
Source organism: Cherax quadricarinatus (assembly GCF_038502225.1). Classification (NCBI taxonomy): domain Eukaryota; kingdom Metazoa; phylum Arthropoda; class Malacostraca; order Decapoda; family Parastacidae; genus Cherax; species Cherax quadricarinatus. The sequence goes on from NC_091312.1 coordinate 15,006,062, forward strand.
TTTTTTTTTTTTTGCTCTTATGTTGTATGATAAAATTTAGAAAAGTCTTTCATTATATCATATGCCATATTTATAAGATTGCATTACTCAAATTAATTACAAGATTAAACTCAGATTGTCATATTTTAATAGTGCTAACATAGGTATTGACTTTAAGTTCTTTTGTGTGTTACGATGGACTTCATTTCCAGTAGGTATCTAAAGCAGAAAATTTTAGCTGTAGTACAGTACTATAATGAAAGATGTACTTCAGATTAAATACAATTGCTATTTCACTGGAATTCTTAGTTGAAATATTCTTGTTTATTGACATACTTTTTTCTAAATTAAGTAAAAATAACCTTAGGAGCATCTAACAATAGCATGTAGGTTTTATTTGATATTATTTCTACAAAACAGGCACCTCTTTTCTTAAAAGCAAAGAGTGTACATGTTAAACTAATATCACTTCCAACTTGGTTCAGTGAAGGCCTTATTATCCTTGCACCACATGACAGTTAGAGCACATCTCAATTTCAACCTGAGTTAGTTATCTAGCTTGACCAGTCTTATATAGGAATTCTCTTGTACCAACAATGTCAAACAGGCATCTGTGTGGGGTCTTTTTTTTTTTTTTATCTTTATTGAAATCATGGTTATATAATAACAATAAATGGAATGGATGATTGACACATAAATTATGTAAAAAAATATGTGCCGTTTAATTGAAGATGTGCCTGACTTTCAGTTCCGATTTTGGAAAGGATATAGTTATTACACATTTAGTGGTAGGTTTTGTTAGCCTGCAAGGAATAATCTTTTTTTGTACATAGCTCTAACTTTCTCTTTGAAAGTAGCTCCTCTGTGTAACTTGATATACTATGGTGTCAAATATATAGATTTTGGATTTTGTAAATTCTGTAACTTCATTATTGATAATCTTGCTTTAAATATGGTTTGGTTAATTTTTTCATCTAAATTTCCATTATTTTTACTGTTGCCATAATCATATTCAAGACTTTTGCAGTGCACAATAGATTTTTAAAATAATTAAATTCTACACAAAATACTTTATCATCAAATAACACATGTATAAGATAAAATTGCTTGTGTTTTTATTAATGCATGAAGTTTGGTGCATAGTAGTAATCTGCATTTTATTGGTATCTGCAATAATATCCTTGCCTTGTGGATTCATTTGTAAGTCTGTTATTTGTAATGGGCTTCATCATTAGAATTGACTTCTTTATTACGAGTATGTTTTGAATAAGCTGCATTTATTAATGAAGCAGGAAAGATATTACTACACTTGGTGACATTTGATTATCAGTTTGATATACTGTAGTTATTTATTGGCCAAAAGATTGTAGGTAGTGTGACCTTTTAAGATAATCTTTTTTTTTATATGAATTGTATGCAAGGATATTTATATATGGATTTTATAATTTTATAGTTTTATATTTATAGATATATTTCAGGTCATTTGACTTTTTTAAGTAATAGAGTATTTTGCCTGAACCGTGATTTGTATTGAAAATAACAGAGCCATTTACATGTTTATTTTTTTCTACTGGCAAATATTTTATAAAAAATTCTTAGTTAAGACATAATGAGGCTTTTGTAGAGCTGACATTTGTGAGCGCACAGCTTAATTGGTGTCTTCTCATGTACTGATGCACCATTATCTCTTGGTTGCATTAATAAATTTATGAATCTGAATCTGCTATATGAATTATAACTCCTCCATTTTACAAAGTATTGTATTGTATATATGCCTGATGGGGGGATTACGGTCTTCAGTGCCATTGCCTTACTGGGTGGGCGTTGGCTTCCTCAGGATAGCTATGGTATATAGTCCTCTTCAAGGGAGGCTCCTTGGCGTGGTGAAGAGGCTCTTGGTCTGAGGAATTAGCCCTGTCGGTCTTCTTCCTCAGACCGAACCTAATTACCCCCCATTCTCCCCTCCCCTATCCCATCCTCCCCATCCTCCCCTTTTTCCATTCCTCCTCCTCCTCCTCACCCCTCCCTTTTGCCCTTCCTCTTTTTGGCCTTTGGGATTTCTCCCACAGGCGCGCTAGTTCCTAGGTAGGGGAAAGGACACTGGGGTCCATCCCATTCCGTTGAGGTTCTTGGCGGTGGTGTAGTTTGCCCTGGAATCTGGATTGCCTGGGGATGTCCCGATCCCTCTCCGATATCCCGGAGTAGCTTTGGGTGTCTTTCGGGCGACGGGTGTATCTCTGGAAGCCACCTTTCGGATTCCGGGGGTGGTGGCCGAAGGAGGTATGCTTTGTGGCGGATATCCGGCCGCCCTCTCTTTTGTCCACCGAGGTAGCTCGGCAGATGTGAGGTTGCTATCCCGGATTGCTGGTTTACTGGCATGAAGGGTAGGGTATGGCACGGGTTCCATGCTGCATCTGCGCTACTAGCGGTGTTGAGGTCCTCTTGGGCGCGGAGGGAGATTTCCGGCCCTTTCATTCCTCCTGGGAACTATTCCTCCCCGCTCCCCCCTTTTTTTATTCTTTTTTTTATTTTTATTTTCTTTTCTTCTTTCTTTTTTTTCTTAAAAACAAAAAGCAAAGGAGTAACCTAACCATGGCAGCCCTAGTCCATGAACCCACTACCCCCAGGCCCCTTCTTGATACCGCACCCCATTCTGACCCTGCCTTGTGTTTAGACCACTCTTCGGACACTCCTGATGCCCCTGTACCTCTTGCTGGTGCTGTTTCCTCACCCGCTTCAGGTACCGGGGCTTCGACTGACTCCTTCGATTTGTCTGAACTCCGCTCTCCTTTGACTATGCTTCCGGCTTCTCCCTCTACGGTACGGCAATTTTCGAATCGCCCGCCCATTTCACGCCGGACCAACTCCAGTCCTACTCCTAAACGCCAACGTCAATCTTCTGATGATGCTCCTTCGTTACCTTCCCATTCTACTCGGAAAAGACCGACACGTCAAGCACTCCCTCTCCACGCTCAGTTTCGGACCACACAATGGACTAAATTCTTTACTTTAAGACCGACTTCTTCTTCTGCCTACCTTTCTGACCATAGTATTGGCAAAGCGCTCCTGCGTCATGTTGGTAGAGATATTTCATTTCATGCTCTCAAGAGCGGTATGCGCATCGTCACTGTCCAGAATGCTACCCAAGCTCATGATCTTTCTCTCCTTTCGAATATCGATACTACTCCTATCACTATTGAAAAACATCTTTCTCTCAATTCTTGTAGTGGTACTGTCATTCTGCCCCATACCATAGTCCAACAGAATTTCCAGTCATGTGGCAATGACATTTTTGAACAGCTGGAACTCCAGGATCTCCCAATCCTCAAAGTAGACACTTATGTCCTTCCTGCCCGGGGGCGGAGACGTTACCCTTGCAATGTGGCTCGTTTAACTTTTGACAGCCGAGAACTCCCGTCCTCTGTATATGTCGCGGGACATCGGTTACAAGTTCGAAAGGTGATACCTACACCGCAACAATGTAGAAATTGCTGGCGTTTTGGTCACCCAGCGAAATATTGCAGATCTATGGCCGAATGCCCAGTCTGTGGTGCCGACGACCATTCTAATACATCTTGCAGTCAACCTCCATCTTGCCTTAATTGTAATGAAGCTCACCCTTCGTACTCCCGCCGTTGCCAGGTCTACTTAAATGAACGTGAAATCCGTTGCCTCAAAGAGGCAGAAGGTCTCCCTTATGCTATGGCAGTTACTCATCTCCGCCTCCAAGGGAGACTACCCCGTGTTTCTTATTCTCGTGTTTCCAAACATCCCCCCACTTCTGGGGTACCATCTTCTGCAGCCTCCTCTGTTGTTACCCCTCCCATAGCCACTACGGCATCTAATCCTTTTGCTGTCCTTGGCTCTGACGTCCCGACTACAACTCAGTCTGTTCTCACATCTTCGCGTCCTTCCTCACAAGCCCCAGTATCGACAAGACCTCGTACGACACCTAATACCAATCGCCCCTCTACTCAGAAGTCCAAAAAATCCACATTGCTCAAATCTTCTTTGCCCCTTCCTTCCCTTCTTCCACCTCCACACTTTACCTTTCCAGTCTCTGTACCTAGTTCTTCCCCTCTCTCTGGCTCTATTACAAGTGTGGAGATTCACCCTCCTCCTCGTACTATGCCTTCCACCCCTGTCCCCTCCCAAGTTTCTCCCTCTTCTGCCACCTCCCAGGTTTCTGCCTCTTCTGTCCCCCCCCCCCACACTTCATCTCCAGTCCCTTACACTCTTCCCTCCCCCTCTACTTTGGTACAGTCCATTACTGTCCCAATCTTTACTCACCCTCCTCCTTCTATCTCCAATATGGTCTCCCATACATCTTTGAATTCAGAAACACTTGAAGCCATTTCAGAATATATTGCAGAGACTAAACCTTCAATGGACACTGATTCACTTCCTGTTCCTTCTCTTCCCTCTCCTCCATCTTCACAACCCCATTCTTCGCAACGCTCCGTTCCTTCGCTACTTGAACGTCTTCCAATGCCACCACACGTTGACTTTTCTAACCCCTCTAGTCCGTAGGTACCTTTACCTACAGATTCCTGATATTTTCTTCATCGCCAATCATGGCCTATTTACAGTGGAATATCCGCGGCCTCAGGGGTAATCGGGGTGAGCTTCAGATGTTGCTTTCCAGGTTTTCCCCTGTTGGTGCTTGCTTACAAGAACCAAAATTACACTCGGCTGTTTTCCAACCTATCTCAGGCTATAATTTATTGTATTCTTCGGATCCTTTCTCAGATGGGACCTTTAATGAAAGTGCCCTTCTTCTACGCAATGATATTCCGTACTGTCAACTATTTGTCCATACCTCGCTGCATTACACTGCAGCCCGTATCCACTTGAATAAGTGGTTTACAATATGTTCTTTATATCTCTCTCCTTCTCGAGCATTTTCTATCCCAGACTTTGCCTTTCTTGTTTCATCCTTACCACCACCACTTCTGTTACTTGGTGATTTTAATGCCCACCATTTCCTCTGGGGGGGGTCTCATTGTGACTCACGTGGCATTCAGTTGGAGGCTTTTCTCGCCTCTCACCCCCTCCATGTTTTAAATACGGGTACTCCCACCCATTTTGATCCTCGTACTCATACTCTCTCTTGCATCGATCTATCAGTCTGCTCTTCCTCCACTGCACTAGACTTCACCTGGTCTGTTCTACCAGACTTACATGACAGCGATCATTTTCCGATCATTCTTACTTCTCCTTCCTATTCACCACCTTTCCGTAGCCCTCGCTGGCAATTTGATCAGGGAAATTGGGATCTTTACTCACACCTCACTGCTTTTAGTGAGGTTCCTTCTTCATCCTCCATCGATGAGCTCCTACACATCTTCTCGACGTCAGTTTATACCGCAGCTTCTCATTCTATACCCCAAACCTCAGGCAGGCATTCTCAGAAGTGCGTGCCTTGGTGGTCTCCTGCTTGTGCTCGTGCAGTACGTTTGAAACGTGCTGCATGGGGCAGGTACCGGTACAATAGAACCGCTGAGAGACTTCTTGATTTTAAGCAGAAGCGTGCGATCGCTCGCCGTGTCATCCGTGAAGCTAAACGCACTTGTTGGCGAGACTATGTTTCCACCATCACCTCTGCTTCTTCTATGAGTGCAGTTTGGAAAAAAGTGAGGAAATTGAGTGGTAAATACTCTCCTGACCCAGCTCCTGTTCTACGGGTCGCTGGTGTTGATGTAGCAAACCCTCTCGACGTTGCCATTGAACTTGGCACACATCTGGTCCGTATTTCCCGAGGGCTCCATCTATGCCCCTCGTTTCTTTCCTCAAAGTCTGCCAGAGAGTTAGTACCCTTGGACTTTTCTTCTCTCAGAGAAGAACAGTATAATGTGCCTTTTACACTTCAAGAACTGGAGGCAACGCTCTCAGCTTGCCGATCATCGGCAGCTGGGCCTGACGACATTCATATTCGTATGTTACAACATTTACATCGGTCAGCCCTTGTAGTCCTCTTACACCTCTTCAATCTTATTTGGGCACAAGGAGTTCTTCCCCAGCTGTGGAAATCTGCCATTGTTCTCCCTTTCCGCAAACCGGGTACTACAGGACATGATGCCTCCCACTATCGCCCCATCGCTCTTACTAGTGCAGTTTGCAAAGTGATGGAACGTCTCGTAAATCGACGTTTAATGTGGTATTTAGAGACACACAACAGTCTCTCCGCTAGTCAATATGGCTTTCGTAAGGGTCGTTCTACCATAGACCCCTTACTACGCTTGGATACGTATGTTCATAATGCCTTTGCGAATAATCACTCAGTTATTGCCATATTTTTTGACCTTGAGAAGGCATATGACACAACTTGGAGGTATAATATTTTGGCCCAGGCCCATTCCTTAGGCCTCCGAGGCAATCTACCATCCTTCCTTAAGAACTTTTTAACTGACAGACATTTCCGTGTTCGAGTCAATAATGTTCTTTCCCCGGACTTCGTCCAAGCTGAAGGTGTCCCTCAGGGATGTGTTCTAAGCACAACACTTTTTCTCCTTGCTATAAATGATTTGGCCTCTGTTCTTCCACCCAATATTTGGTCATCACTCTATGTTGATGACTTTGCTATTGCTTGTGCAGGCGCTGACTGTCATCTTATTGCAGTTTCTCTCCAGCATGCGGTCGACCGTGTTTCCACTTGGGCCACCACGCATGGGTTTAAATTTTCAAGTACCAAAACTCACCAAATTACTTTCACTAGACGCTCTGTTATCTCCGATCATCCTTTGTATCTCTATGGCTCCCGTATCCCCGAACGTGATACAGTCAGGTTTCTAGGCCTTCTCTTTGACCGTCGGTTATCCTGGAAACCTCACATAACCTCTCTGAAGGCAACTTGTCACAGCCGGCTAAACCTTCTTAAAACCCTTGCTCATCTTTCCTGGGGAGCTGATCGTCGAACTCTGCTTCGCCTACATTCAGCCCTCGTTTTATCGAAACTCGATTATGGTGACCAGATTTATTCCGCGACCTCTCCTGCTACTCTCTCTAGCCTTAACTCTATCCATCACCAAGGATTACGTTTGTGCCTTGGTGCTTTTCGCTCTTCCCCTGTTGAGAGCCTCTATACAGAAACGAATGTTCCATCCTTGTCTGATCGCCGTGATGCCCATTGCCGTTGCTACTATGTATGCTCTCACGATCTACACAATCCTTCCATTTATAGAATGGTCACCGATATTAGTAGACATTATTCGTTCGCCGCCCCTGTTTGCTCCGTCCCTTTTCTCTTCGCCTACATTCACTCGTCTTCCCTTCAGTTACCACCTTTATATGTTCATGTAGCATCTCACTTTTCCCTACCCCCCTGGGAAGTTCCAGCTGTTCGGGTCTGTTCTTTCTCACTCCCTTGCTCGAAAGCTCAACTGCCTACGGTGGCTTCCCGCTCTCTTTTTCTTGATCACTTCCACTCCCATTCTCATGCCACCGCTGTGTACACAGATGGCTCTAAGTCTTCAGACGGCGTCGGATTCGCAGCAGTGTTTCTGGACAGAGTCGTGCGGGGACATTTACTATCTTCAGCTAGCATTTTTACTGCTGAACTGTATGCCATTCTTGCAGCACTTATTTGTATCGCATCTATGCCTGTGTCATCATTTGTAGTAGTCTCAGACTCCCTTAGTGCTCTACAGGCTATACGAAAATTTGATACATCTCATCCCCTAGTTCTCCGTATCCAACTTTGGCTACGCCGTATCTCTACCAAACATAAAGATATTGTTTTTTGTTGGGTCCCTGGTCATGTCGACGTACAGGGCAATGAACAGGCAGACACTGCTGCGTGGTCAGCAGTACATGACCTACCAATTTCCTATCGAGGTGTTCCATTTCTGGACTATTTTGCTGCAATAGCTACCCACCTTCGCACCCGTTGGCAACAAAGTTGGTCAACTCTGCTCGGTAACAAACTTCATTCTATTAAACCGAGCATAGGTTACTGGCCGTCTTCTTGTCATCAGTGCCGAGGTTGGGAGACCACTCTCTCCCGCCTTCGCATTGGTCACACTCGTCTTACTCATGGGTATCTCATGGAGAGGCACCCTGTTCCTCTCTGTGAGCAGTGTCAAGTTCCAGTATCGATTAGCCACATTCTATTAGACTGCCCTCTCTATCAACGAGCACGCAGAATTTACCTCCAACGTCATCTTCGTTCTACTACTCTCTCTTTACCTTCCCTTCTTGCTGATGGACCCTCCTTTAATCCTAACTCTCTCATTGACTTCTTGACAACGACTGATTTACTCCACAAACTCTGATGATACTTTTTGCACTCCCCGCAGCCCTTTCTAGTTCAGTCTCTTGCTGCCCTTTACCCTTTTACCATCCACTGCCCCGCTGTTATCCGTAACCTATTACTCATCCATCTCCCTTTTGCCACCTGATGCCCTTGCTTCCTTCCTGCCCTGCAGCGCTGTATAGTCCTTGTGGCTTAGCGCTTCTTTTTGATTATAATAATAAGAATTATAATAATATGGTATATAGTGCCTTAATTGAACACTGCCCTCTGCATCTGCTATGCATGGCAGCCTATAATTCCTTGTTTCCCTTTCCCTGGAAGTTGAGTAGATGGGTGGAACCGAAGTCTGCAGGGGGCAACATGCTTCTTTGGTAAGGGGACAGTGATCAGGCAGAAGGTTCTGTGCTGGCCCCCCTCTTCAAGGGGGGGGGGCTCCTTGGTGCGAAGAGGCTATCGGGTTGAGGAATTAGACCTTTTGAACTTCTTCCTCAGACCGAACATAATTATCCTCCAATCTCCCCTTCCCTATCCTATCCTCCCCATCACCCCCTTCCCTTTCATCCTTGTCTCCCCATCCCTCTACTTTCTCTTTCCTGTTTCAGCCTTTGAGGTTGTTTCCTTAGGCTTTGTAGTTCCTAGACCTGAGAAGGGGTTCTGGAGTCCATCTCCTTCCATTGAGGTCCTTGGTGATAGTGTAGTTTGCTGTGGAATCTGGATCATCTAGAGATTCCGATTCCTTTCCAGTCTACCAGGGGGAGGTTTCAGGGTATCTTTTAGGTGGCAGGTGTATCTCTGGAAGCTGCCTGTCGAATTCCAGGAAGTGGTGGCCGAAGGAGGCATGCTTTGTGGCGGGTCTCCGACCACCCTCCCTTTTGTCCACCAAGGTGGCTTGGTAGATGTGAGGTTGCTATCCCGGATTGCTAGCTTACTGGCTTGAAGGGTAGGGTATGGCAAGGGTTCCATGCTGCATCTGCACTACCGGCTGCACTGAGGTTGTCCTCTCGGGCACGAAAGAGGAAACTTGCAGCCCTTTTCCCCTGAAAGCTGCCTCCTCCATGCTCCCCCCCCTTTTCTTTTTTTTCTTTTTTTTCTCTTTTTCTTAAGAAAAGAAGAGAGAGACTTAACCATGGAATCCCAAGTCCATGTACCACCACCACCACCTTTTTACTGCCCCTGTATCTTCTGTAGGAGACATTTTGTCCCATGCTCCGGATACAGAGGCTCGGCCTGACTCCTTTGGCACTGACCTCCGCACGTCTTTGAATATACTTCCGGCTTCTCCCCATGTGGTGCGACGGTTTTCGGATCCCGTGCCCACCTCAACACGGACCATCTCTGGTCTTGTATCTAAATGATTATGACCTTCTGATGGCATTATTTCAACTGACTCTCATTCTACCAGAAAAGACCAACACGACAATCACTTCCTTTACATACTATGCATTATAGTACACAATGGACACAGTTTTTCATTCTACAACCATCATCTTCAAAATATCTTTCTGATCATAGTATCAGCATGGCACTCCTATGCCATGTTGGTTGTAATATTCCATTTCATGCTCTCAAGAGCGGTGCATGCATTGTCACAGTACAGAATGTTAGCCAAGCTCATGATCTTTCCTTACAACCATACCTGGAGTTACCTGGAGAGAGTTTCGGGGGTCAACGCCCCCGCGGCCCGGTCTGTGACCAGGCCTCCTGGTGGATCAGCGCCTGATCAACCAGGCTGTTGCTGCTGGCTGCACGCAAACCAACGTACGAGCCACAGCCCGGCTGATCAGGAACTGACTTTAGGTGCTTGTCCAGTGCCAGCTTGAAGACTGCCAGGGGTCTGTTGGTAATCCCCCTTATGTGTGCTGGGAGGCAGTTGAACAGTCTCGGTCCCCTGACACTTATTGTATGGTCTCTTAACGTGCTAGTGACACCCCTGCTTTTCATTGGGGGGATGGTGCATCGTCTGCCAAGTCTTTTGCTTTCGTAGTGAGTGATTTTCGTGTGCAAGTTCGGTACTAGTCCCTCTAGGATTTTCCAGGTGTATATAATCATGTATCTCTCCCTCCTGCGTTCCAGGGAATACAGGTTTAGAAACCTCAAGCGCTCCCAGTAATTGAGGTGTTTTATCTCCGTTATGCGCGCCGTGAAAGTTCTCTGTACATTTTCTAGGTCGGCAATTTCACCTGCCTTGAAAGGTGCTGTTAGAGTGCAGCAATATTCCAGCCTAGATAGAACAAGTGACCTGAAGAGTGTCATCATGGGCTTGGCCTCCCTAGTTTTGAAGGTTCTCATTATCCATCCTGTCATTTTTCTAGCAGATGCGATTGATACAATGTTATGGTCCTTGAAGGTGAGATCCTCCGACATAATCACTCCCAGGTCTTTGACGTTGGTGTTTCGCTCTATTTTGTGGCCAGAATTTGTTTTGTACTCTGATGAAGATTTAATTTCCTCATGTTTACCATATCTGAGTAATTGAAATTTCTCATCGTTGAACTTCATATTGTTTTCTGCAGCCCACTGAAAGATTTGGTTGATGTCCGCCTGGAGCCTTGCAGTGTCTGCAATGGAAGACACTGTCATGCAGATTCGGGTGTCATCTGCAAAGGAAGACACGGTGCTGTGGCTGACATCCTTGTCTATGTCGGATATGAGGATGAGGAACAAGATGGGAGCTAGTACTGTGCCTTGTGGAACAGAGCTTTTCACCGTAGCTGCCTCGGACTTTACTCTGTTGACGACTACTCTCTGTGTTCTGTTAGTGAGGAAATTATAGATCCATCGACCAACTTTTCCTGTTATTCCTTTAGCGCGCATTTTGTGCGCTATTACGCCATGGTCACACTTGTCGAAGGCTTTTGCAAAGTCTGTATATATTACATCTGCATTCTTTTTGTCTTCTAGTGCATTTAGGACCTTGTCGTAGTGATCCAGTAGTTGAGACAGACAGGAGCGACCTGTTCTAAACCCATGTTGCCCTGGGTTGTGTAACTGATGGGTTTCTAGATGGGTGGTGATCTTGCTTCTTAGGACCCTTTCAAAGATTTTTATGATATGGGATGTTAGTGCTATTGGTCTGTAGTTCTTTGCTGTTGCTTTACTGCCCCCTTTGTGGAGTGGGGCTATGTCTGTTGTTTTTAGTAACTGAGGGACGACCCCCGTGTCCATGCTCCCTCTCCATAGGATGGAAAAGGCTCGTGATAGGGGCTTCTTGCAGTTCTTGATGAACACAGAGTTCCATGAGTCTGGCCCTGGGGCAGAGTGCATGGGCATGTCATTTATCGCCTGTTCGAAGTCATTTGGCGTCAGGATAACATCGGATAGGCTTGTGTTAATCAAATTTTGTGGCTCTCTCATAAAAAATTCATTTTGATCTTCGACTCTCAGTCTGGTTAGCGGCTTGCTAAAAACTGAGTCATATTGGGACTTGAGTAGCTCACTCATTTCCTTGCTGTCATCTGTGTAGGACCCATCTTGTTTAAGTAGGGGCCCAATACTGGACGTTGTTCTCGATTTTGATTTGGCATAGGAGAAGAAATACTTTGGGTTTCTTTCGATTTCATTTATGGCTTTTAGTTCTTCCCGCGATTCCTGACTCCTAAAGGATTCTTTTAGCTTAAGTTCGATGCTTGCTATTTCTCTGACCAGTGTCTCCCTGCGCATTTCTGATATATTGACATCTTTTATCCGCTCTGTTATTCTTTTCCGTCGCCTGTAAAGGGAGCGCCTGTCTCTTTCTATTTTACATCTACTCCTCCTTTTTCTTAGAGGAATAAGCCTTGTGCATACATCGAGTGCCACCGAGTTAATCTGTTCTAGGCATAAGTTTGGGTCTGTGTTGCTTAGTATATCTTCCCAGCTTATATCGGTTAGGACTTGGTTTACTTGGTCCCACTTTATGTTTTTGTTATTGAAGTTGAATTTGGTGAATGCTCCCTCGTGACTAGTCTCATTTTGTCGGTCTGGGGCTCCACGCATACATGTCTGAACCTCAATTATGTTGTGATCTGAGTATATTGTTTTTGATATGGTGACATTTCTTATCAGATCATCATTGTTAGTGAAGATGAGGTCTAGTGTATTCTCCAGTCTAGTAGGCTCTATTATTTGCTGGTTTAAATTGAATTTTGTGCAGAGATTTAAAAGCTCGTGTGAGTGTGAGTTTTCATCAGAGCTGCCTCCTGGTGTTATTACTGCAACAATATTATTTGCTATATTCCTCCATTTTAGGTGCCTTAAGTTGAAATCCCCCAGGAGCAAGATGTTGGGTGCAGGAGCTGGAAGATTTTCCAGACAGTGGTCAATTTTTAACAGCTGTTCCTGGAATTGCTGGGATGTTGCATCCGGAGGCTTGTAGACTACCACAATGACTAGGTTTTGGTTCTCGACCTTTACTGCTAAAACTTCCACTACGTCATTTGAGGCATTAAGCAGTTCTGTGCAAACAAGTGACTCTGCAATGTACAGGCCAACCCCCCCCTTTTGCCTGTTCACTCTGTCACATCTGTATAGGTTGTAACCTGGGATCCATATTTCGTTGTCCAAGTGATCCTTTATGTGGGTCTCAGTGAAAGCCGCGAACATTGCCTTTGCCTCTGCAAGCAGTCCACGGATGAAAGGTATTTTGTTGTTTATTGCTGGCTTTAGACCCTGTATATTTGCAAAGAAGAATGTTATCGGACTGGTGGTATTGTTGGTACTGGGGGGGGATTTTTTTTCCGGCATTAGTATCTGTATCTGTTGGTTTGGAGTGGAGGCCATCGACTGTGGTTCCACTCCAGGAATGACTGGATTTGGTGTACGATTTCTGCCATTTCCTGCCAGTTTTTTTTCCTTCCTGGCACTAAAAAACCTCTCCCTCTTGAGTGGCTGTGGCTACCCAGGTTTTCCCATGGCCTGGATGTTTTGTATCTTTTTGTCCCCTTTAGATGGTATGCCTGGCAATTTAAGTTATAGCACAGTCTTTCCTGTACTGAAGAGGTACACATTTCAGGGTGAAAAAGCTTACAGGAAGGGAGTTTGCATTTTCCTGTTGTCATATGGGCATGACATTTTCTAGGGTGGTCATAGTTGCATGTCCCATCTGTTTTTCCAGATTTGCCATGCCAGCAGATACCAAGTGCATAGTATGTGCACAGGCTTGGTTTCCGTTTGCCTTGGGTTTCTGTGACTGTATTCCCTGTTGGTGCATGTTTCCCTGTCTTATTCCTATCCTCCTTAGCACCAACAATGGAGCTCCCACCAGTTGTTTTTGGTAATTTATCCTCACTATTGCTATTGGAGTCCTCTTGTTTGCTATTTCCTGCGGTATTTCTGGTTTGCAATATTGGTTTTATCTTATCTTTGACTACACTTGTTTCCCTACTATGGCTCCTGTCCTCTATGAGGTCATTTATATGTATTCCTTCCTGCGTATAATTCCCGACTACCTGGACAAAATCTCCAGCTTCACCATTACTGTCTCCCAGGACAATATCTCCAACTTCACCATTTCTGTCTCCCAGGACAGCACCTCCAGCTTCACCATTACTGTCTCCCAGGACAGCACTATCAGCCCCACATTTACTGACTACCAGGACATCACCTCCAGCCTTACAGTTTGTGACTACATGGCCAGTATCAAGGGCAGTACCATTCAGCCCGGACTTTTTATGTTCCCATCTGTTGTAGAAAGCTTCCAGGTTTTCTATGAAAGCAGCTTTGATGTTATCCTCTTTTAATACCCTTGTGATTTTAGTCCACAGATTTTCCTCATTTGGGCATACCCAAAAACACTTCTCTGTTTTAATACTGCTTGTAGCTAGTTCTGGGATATCTGCACAAGGAGCGTGACACCATTCTGCCATTCCTGTGACAATTGCAAAACTACTCTCTCAATTCTTGCAGTGGTGCTGTCAGTCTACCACATACCATTGTTCAACGTAATTTCCAGACATGTGGTGATGACATTCTGGAACAGCTTGAGCTCCAAGACCTCCCAATCCTTAGACACGTATGTACTGCCTGCTCGTGGTTAGAGATGCTACCCCTGCAATGAAGCTCGCTTAACTTTTGACTGCCATGAGCTTCTATCATCGGTTTATATTGTGGGACACTGTTTACGAGTCCAACAGGTGACCCCTACACCACAACAGTGTAGAAATTGCTGGCAGTTTGGCCATCTGGCAAAATATTACAGGTCCATGGCTGAATGCCCAGTCTGTGGTGCCGATGACCATACCAATACAGCTTGTGACCTACCTCCCTCGTCCCATAATTAATTGTAATGAAGCTCATCCATCTTATTCTCATCATTGTCAGGTTTACTTAAATGAACATGAAAAACATTGTCTCAAAGAGACAGAAAGCTTTACTTACATAAGTACATAAGAAAGAAGGAACACTGCAGCAGGCCTACTGACCCATGCGAAGCAGTAATACGCTACCCTCCGGCTGAGCCCAATGACCCACCTAGTCAGGTCACTTCCACTTAAGGAAGGAGCATGACATCAGACCTAGTAGCACAAGCTAGTCAGGTTCAACTCACACCCACTCGTGTGTTTATCTAACCTATTTTTAAAACTACACAGCGTTTTAGCCTCTATGACTGTACTCGGGAGTTTGTTCCATTCATCCACAACTCTATTACCAAACCAGTGCTTTCCTATATCTTTCCTGAATCTGAATTTTTCCAACTTGAAACCATTGCTGCAAATCCTGTCTTGGCTGAAAATTTTCAGCACACTATTTACATCCCCTTCATTTATTCCTGTTTTCCATTTATACACCTCGATCATATCCCCCCTTATTCTATGCCTTTCAAGAGAGTGCAGATTCAAGGCCCTCAGTCTCTTCTCATAGGGAAGATTTCTGATACATGGGATCAACTTTGTCATCTTCTGTACGTTTTCCAATGCATTTATGTCCATTCTGTAATACGATGACCAGAACTGTGCAGCATAATGTAAATGAGGCCTAACCAAGGATATGTAGAGTTGAAGAACAACCTGAGAACTTATATTATTTATACTTCTAGGTATGAAGCCAAGGATTCTGTTAGCTTTATTGCAAACACTAATGCACTGTTGTCTTGATTTTAGATTACTGCTAACCAGAACTCCTAAATCCTTTTCACAATCAGTAGTATTAAGATCTACATTATTTAGTTTATATGTGGCATGGTTATTTTCCTGTCCAACATTTAGAACTTTGCATTTGTCTATATTAAACTGCATCTGCCACTTCTCCGACCATTGCATCAGTTAATTTAAATCGTCCTGGAGTGCTCTAGTGTCCTCATTAGAATGAATTGGACGGCCTATTTTGGTGTCGTCAGCAGATTTGCATATGTCGCTATTTATTCCCTCATCTATGTCATTTATGTAAATTGTGAACAACGGGCCCAACACTGACTTCTCCAGAACACCGGTTGTGACGTGTCCCCATTTATGCAAACACTCTGCCGCCTATTTGTCAACTATGCTTCTACCCAGGAAAAAATTTCTCCTCCTATTCCGTGTACCTTAAGTTTCCTCAATAGCCTCTGATGTGGAACTCTATCGAAAGCCTTACTGAAGTCCATACATAAACACAATATCATATTCATTACCATGATCTACCTCCTCAAAACACCTTAGGTCACCTTAGGGTCACCCCGATCCACAAAGGAGGAGACCAAACAGAGTTGAATAACTATAGGCCAATATCCAACTTACACCCTCTCTCAAAAATCTTCGAAAAATTAATTCATAAACGAATCTACTCCTACCTTATCTCCCAAAACATACTCAACCCCTGCCAATTTGGATTCAGGCCTAATAAAAATACTAATGATGCTATTATACACATGCTAGAACATATATACACTGCAATAGAGAAAAAAGAAGTCCCACTGGGGATCTTCATTGACTTACGTAAAGCTTTTGATACAGTTGACCATGACTTGCTCCACGTAAAATTGTCACACTATGGTATAAGAGGGCACTCCCTCAACTACCTCAAGTCATACCTCAGCAACAGAAGCCAATATGTGTACGCAAATGGGGCAAACTCTTCTGCGCAACCAATTACAGTTGGTGTCCCACAGGGAAGTGTCCTTGGCCCTCTTCTCTTTCTCCTATACATAAATGACCTTCCAAATGCTTCGCAATTACTCAAACCCACACTATTTGCAGATGACACTACATACGTCTTCTCCCACCCGAGCCCAGTCACGCTAGCCAATACTGTAAACACCGAATTACAGAAAATATCTATCTGGATGAGGACTAACAAACTTACACTAAACATTGACAAAACCTACTTCATTCAGTTTGGTAGCAGAGCTACAGATGTACCTCTTAACATAACGATAAATGGATCACCTATCACAAAGCTAACAGAGGGAAAATTCTTAGGAATCCACCTCGATAATAGACTCAAATTTCATACACATATACAACAAATTTCTAAGAAAATTTCCAAGACTGTAGGCATACTATCGAAGATACTGTACTATGCTCCACAGTCAGCCCTCCTGGCCCTATATCACTCTCTTATTTACCCCTATCTCACCTATGGAATTTGTGCATGGGGCTCAACAACAATTAACCATCTCAGACCACTAATTACCCAACAAAAGGCTGCAGTTAGAATGATAACAAATTCTCACTACAGGCAGCACACTCCACCAATATTCAATACACTAAACCTACTCACCATACAAAACATCCATACTTATTACTGCACCTATTACATACATAGAACACTTAACTCTGATATTAACCCTCCCCTCAAACATCTCCTTGCCAACCTCAACAGAACACATGACCATAACACAAGGCACAGATCACTCTTTGATGTTCCTCGTGTCCATCTCACACTATGCAAAAACTCAATGCACATAAAAGGCCCTAAAATCTGGAATTCATTACCTGTAAATATAAAAGAAACACTACCTGTTTATAAATTCAAGTCTCTTCTCAAAGATCACTTACTCACCCAAAACCAAATAAATACTGAATAACTGAACCTTATAAATTGTATATCTTAAATGTTTCTCACAATTATATCACATAAATGTTAACTCTAAAACCCAATCTAACTTTATTATTTTTTAAATACACTACCTAACAGAATACTCCATACGACTGAATGTACAACAATGCATGCAACCATATGACCTGTCTTTGTAATACTCATTTGTGCTTTATAGTTATCTGTTTACAATAATGTATTATCACTGATTTCATCATTGCTTAGTTAATTTTAAGCCAGCCCGAAATGCTATGCATAGTATAAGTGGCTTTGGCATGCTGCTCTTATCTGTATTTTTTGTACCTCTGTATGTATGCTCAAATTGTTAATAAATAAATAAATAAAAAGTGAAAAAAGTTAGTAAATTCATAAGACAGGAATGCCCCTTTGTAAAACCATGTTGAGATTCATTAATCAGTTTATGCCTATCAAGATGGCTAAAAATTGCTTTGGCAATTATTGATTCTATAAATTTTCCTACTACGGAGGTAAGGCTTATTGGTCTAAAGTTCGAAGCTAAGGACCAATCACCTGCCTTGTAAATAGGTATTACATTTGCCATATTCCACTTATCAGGCACTATTCCAGTTTGTAGTGATATGTTGAAAAGATTAGCCAAAAGTATGCTAAGTTCCTCTTTATGTTCCTTTAACACCCCTGCAAACAGTTCATCAGGGCCTAGGGATTTGTTAGGTTTTAATTTCTCTATTTGTCCGAGGACCATATCACTAGATACCGCAATTGTGCATAGTTTATCATCCTGTTCTACATACTCTATTACTTCTGGAATTTTGCTAGTATTTTCCTGGATAAAAACTGAGAGGAAGTAAGTATTGAAAATTTCACACATATCCTTATCACTGTCAGTGATCTGACCTGAGTTACTCTTAAGTGGGCCTATCTTGTCCCTAATCTTACTTCTGTATACCTGAAAGAACAGTCTAGGGCTAGTCTTCGAATCCCTTGCGACCTTAGCCTCATAATCCCTGTTTACTTTTCTTATTCCTTTTTTTTATTTCTCTCTCTAACTGAATACTGTATATTGATTTCTTAACTGCCCATCCCCTCTTTTGATATGCCTATATATGCCTCTCTTTTGACCAATGAAATGTTTTAATCTATTGTTCATCTATTTGGGATCATTTTTGTTACATCTAATTTCCCTACTTGGAACAAAAGTTGTCTGGGCAGTTAGAACTATGCTGTGAAAAACATCATATTGGCAACCAAGACCACCTACCTGACCCATAGTCAGGTCATCCCAATATAGCCCACCCAGGTAATTTTTCAGTCCCATGAAATCAGCCAAGCGAAAGTCTGGGACAGATTTGATTGCAGTTATCTGGGTAATTCCACTTTTCCCAAGTTCATCATTTACCTCAAGATTATTAATTAGTGATTCTTTGTTGGCAAGAAGCAAGTCAAGCAGTTTGTTTCTTAGTTGGTTCTATCACAAACTGTTTTAAAAAGCAATCATGAACCATATCAAGAAAGTCACTAGACTCAAGATTTCCTGTCACATTGTTCCAATCAATTTATCTAAAGTTAAAAATCTCCCATTAACACAACATTTTCGTATCTAGACGCCTTATGAATTTCGTCCCATAACAGCTTGCTGCACTCCCTATCAAGATTTGGGGGCCTATAAATCACACCCAAAATTAATTTGTCATGACCCTCGAGAAACTGTAGCCAAACAGATTCTGTGTCCGATGTTTCTAATCTTATATTATGTCTTAGACAATTTAAATTATCTCTGACATGCATTGCCACTCCACCACCCTTCTTGTTGACCATATCAGTGTGGAATAGTTTATAACCCTGTATGTTGCATTCAGAAGGCATTTCTCTATCTTTCAGGTTGAGCCATGTCTCTGTTATAGCAATAATATCTATATTACCTGCACTTGCAAGTAATCTTAACTCATTCATCTTATTTCTTAGACTCCTGCTTTTTGTATAGTAAACCTTAAGGGAGCTAGTCACTTGTTGCCCTTTACTATCTCTTTGTCTGTTGATCAATTGCTTTGCCTTTACTAGCGACTCTATTTTGAATATTGTCTTTTAAACATATCCCTGAGGTATCCTGGTAATATCTGCTGTTTTCAACCCTAATACTGCAGCCTGATTGTTTCCCACAAACACCCATACCTCTATAATCTATCAGTTTAAAGTCCTAGACAAGTCATTAGTTACCCCCTCAGTCGAACTGGCTAATTCAACCACTCCAGCCCCAGAGAGATGAACCCCATCCCTTGCATACATATCACATTTACCATAGAATTTGTCCCAGTTATCAATAAATGGGATTGCAAGTTCCTTGCAGTACCTGTCTAGCCAGCAATTTATACCAATTGCCCTAGACACTCATTCATTGCCCACCCCTTTTCTAGCCAAGATGCGACATATGATTGGGATCCCTCCCTTAGACCTGACTACTTCTATGGCTGACCTGTACTTATCCAGCAGCTCCTGTCTCCTGTCATTCCCAATGTCATTACCCCCATCACTAAGACAGATAATGGGTTTGTTCCCATTACCTGACATAATATTATCCAACTTGCTGACTATGTCACCAATACCAGCTCCTGGGAGGCATACCCTCTGTCTGAACTTCCTAACTCAGTTACAAAATGCACGGTCCATATATCTTACCTGAGAATCTCCTACAATTAGAATATTCAGTGGTACCTTTAACCTCACTAACCACTAAAGTACACTCGTCCAGGAGAACAGAGAATTGATTTCCTACCATCACATCTTCTCTGTTAACCCTCCTTATCTTCCTTCTTCCTGAACTGTGAACCACTTGCCACTTAAAGTGGCTGCCACTCTCACTGCTGGTGACCATTTCCTCTCTTCACTTCCAGGGGAGACTTCCCCGTATTTCTTATTCTTGAGTTACTAAGAGACCCCAAGTTCTAGGGTCTCAATTCCTGCAATCTCCCCTGCAATCACACCTTCCACAGTCACCTCTGTATCTAACTCTTTTGCAGTCCTGGATTCCGAGGTCCCTACCTCACCACCTCCTACTGTTTTCCAATCTTCATTTCACACACAAGCTTCTATGTCTACAAGACCTCACACAGCTCCTCCCCCTTGCCTCTCTGCTTCTTCAAAGTCCAACAAATCCCCAAAGGGTAAATCTCTTTCATTTCCACTCTCAGTACTGGGATCATTACCTCTTACTCATTCTGTTGAGTGTGGTCTATTCTCCCCCTTGTACAGTACCTTCTTCTCCTGTCCTTTCCCAAACTTCTCATGTTACCTCTAACCTCTCTTCCCCCCCCCCCACGTTGGTAAATTCCATCATCGTCCTGATCTTTACTCACCCTCCTCCTCCTATCTCCAATATCGTCCCACATACAACGTCCTTGTCCTCTGAAACAATTGAAGCTATCCACCTCCTGTGGCTCATTTTCACTGTTCTCCATCTGCACAACTCTCTTTGCAGCATTCCAACCCTCTGCTGCTTGTTTGTTTTCTGCTGCCTCCACATGTGGACTTTTCTAACCCTTCTAGTCTGTAGATACCTGTACCTTCCGATTTCTTGTATCCTTCTCGTTGCAAATCATGGCTTATTTTCAATGGAATATCTGAGGCATCAGAGCTAACTGGGGTGAGCTTTAGGTGTTGTTCTCCTAGTTTTCCTCTGTTTGTGTTTGGTTACAAGACCCCAAATTATGCTCCTCTGTTATCCGTTCCATCTCAGGCTGTTTTATTATATTCATCAGATCCTTTTCCCGATGGAACCTTTAATGAAAGTGCACTTCTTATACGCACTGGTATTCCATACCATCAGCTCTTTGTTCATACTTCGCTTCATTACACTGCAGCCCACATCCACTTGAATAAGTGGTATACAATCTGTTCTTTGTATCTCTCTCCTCGGGTATTATTTATCTCAGGTGTTGCATTTCTGGTTTCTTCCTTACCGCCACCCCTTCTGTTACTTGGCGATTTTAATGCTCACCATTTCCTCTGGGGGTCTCACTGTGATCCTCGTGGAATTCAATTGGAGGCTTTTCTCATTCCTCCCCCCCCCCTCCATGTTTTAAATATGGGTACTTCCACCCATTTTGATCCTCGTACTCAGTCTCTCTGTTGCATCGATCTCTCGGTTTGCTCTTCCTCAACTGCACTAGACTTTACCTGGTCTGTTCTCCCAAACTTGCATGGCAGCAATCATCTTCCAATCATCCTTCTCATTCGTACTCACCACCTCGCAGCCCACGTTGGCAATTTGAAGGAGTGAATTGGGATCCTTTTTTGTCCTCCATTGATGTGCTATTACATCTCTTCTTGACCTCAGTTTTAACTGCAGCTTCACATTATATACCCCAAACCTCAGGCAGGCATTCTCAGAGGTGCATGCCTTGGTGGTCTCCTACCTGTGCTCCCCTCAAGGAAGGTTCCTTGATGTTGGTGAGGGGCTCTTGATTTAGGGAATTGGATCTGTGCTCCAGTTCCCCGAATTAAGCCTGAATGCCTTCCACATCTCCCCCCAGGCGCTGTATAATCCTCCGGGTTTAGCGCTTCCCCCTTGATTATAATAATAATAATCCTACCTGTGCTCGTGTGATACGTTTGAAATGTGCTGTGTGGGGCAGATATCGGTACAATAGGACCACAGAGCGCCTCCTTGATTTTAAGCGGACGAGAGCAGCTGCCCGCTGTGTCATCTGTGAAGCTAAATGCACTTGTTGGCGGGATTATGTTTCTACCATCACTTCGGCTTCCTCTATGAGTGCAGTCTGGAAAAAAGTATGAAAACTGAATAGCAAATACACTCCCAACCCTGCTCCCATCCTTCAGGTTGCCAGTGCTGCTATAGTTAACCCTCTTGACATTGCCACCGAACTTGGTCATCAAATGAAATCAAGTTTATTCTCTATAAGGATTACAATGCTGAGTTTACAGAATTTGGATATTGTGTGGTTTACATGTTTTAAAATACTAATTACAGAGGGGGCCACTAGAACACCTAGCATGGCTAGGCATTTTGGGCAGAATAGATTAACTCTTAACTTTAAAATATTACAAATTATGAGGTAAGTTGGTATTATGGCTAAGTGACTAAATACTAGTTTGTGAGTTTAGCAATGTGAATGCTTTTGTTTTTGCACAATACATAGTTTCAGTATTGGAGTATCACAGGCCAACTTATGGGTGAGTGTAAGTGTGAACCACCAGGTGGTATTCATGTAATAAGTTACGGGGTGTATCAGGGAGATAGGATGTTTTCTGATGGTAGTTTTGAAGATGAATGTGTCTGCATTTCTAGAGTTTTCAGGGAGGGTGTTCCAGATTTTAGGGCCTTTGACATACATTGAATTTTTGTAAAGGTTTAGTCGGACATGGGGAATGTCATAGAGATATTTGTGTCTGGTGTTATGCCTGTGGGTTCTGTCACAACTATCAAGAAAGCGCTTTAGGTCAAGGTTAATATTGGAATTTAAGGTCCTGTAGATGTAGATTGCACAGTAGTAAGTGTGGATGTACTGAACAGGGAGTAAGTTTAGATCTATGAAGAGTGGGGGTGTGTGTTGCCAGGGATGGGATTTAGTGATTATTCTTACTGCAGCTTTTTGTTGGGTTATAATTGGCTTTAGGTGTGTTGCTGCAGTTGATCCCCAAGCACAAGTAGCATAGGTGAGGTATGGATAAATAAGTGAGTGGTATAGTGTGAGAAGGGCATTTTGCGGCACGTAGTATCATATCTCGGAGCGGATCCCAACCGTTTTGGATACTTTTTTGGTTATGTGTTTTATATGGGTGCTGAAATTCAGTTTGTTGTCGAGGTATGGGCCTAGGAATTTGCCCTCATTATGTCTGGCAATTAGAGTGTTGTCGATCTTAATGTTAATTTGCGCAACTCCTGCTCTGCTACCAAACATAATATAGTAGGTTTTGTCAGTGTTAAGCGTAAGTTTATTGGCTGTCATCCAAGTCGATATTTTGAGCAGCTCCTCGTTAACAATGGTGTTGAGGGTGGCAAGATTAGGGTGAGAGATGACATAAGTCGTGTCGTCAGCAAAGAGAATGGGGTTCAGGTGTTGGGATACGTTTGGAAGATCATTGATGTATATGAGGAAGAGCAGGGGACCAAGGACACTTCCCTGCAGAACTCCAGTATCAAGTGGCCGTGTTGATGATGCTGTGTCTTTAATGGTGATATACTGATACCTATTAGTAAGGTAGGATTTGAAATATGTAAGCGCATGGCCTCTTATACCATAATGGTCAAGTTTGTGGAGTAGGATGCCGTGGTCTACTGTGTCAAAAGCTTTTTATAGGTCAATAAAAATTCCTAGCGGATATCATGTCCGTATCTCCCAGGGGCTCCACCTCTGCCCCTCATTTCTTTCCTCCAAATCTGCCAGGGAGTCTGAGCCCTTAGACTTTTCTTCTAGTGGAGAAGAGACTTATAATGTGCCTTTTACGCTTCTATAATTAGAGTCAACACTCTCCGTTTGCCGATCATTGACAGCTGGGCCGGATGGCATTCATATCTGTATGCTCCAACATTTACATCCATCAGCCCTTGCAGTCCTCTTACATCTCTTTAATCTTATTTGGTCACAAGGAGTTCTGCCCCAGCTGTGGAAATCTGCCATTGTACTACCTTTTCGTAAACCAGGTACTTCGGGACTTGATGCCTCCCACTATCGTCCCATTGCTCTTATCAGTGTGGTTTGCAAGGCGTTGGAACATCTGATAAATAGATGTTTGGTGTGGTATTTAGAGACTCACAATAGTCTCTCCACTAGTCAATATGGCTTTTGTAAAGGCCGTTCTACTATTGACCCATTACTCCGTCTAGATACATATGTACGTAATGCCATTGCCAATAACCACTCTGTTATCACCATCTTGTTTTATCTTGAGAAGGCATATGACACAACTTGGGGATATAACATCTTGACCCAAGCTCACTCCTTAGGCCTCCGAGGCACTCTACCATTTTTCCTTAAGAACTTCTTATCCGAGAGACATTTCCGTGTTTGGGTTAATAATATACTTTCCCCTGACTTTGTCGAAGCTGAGGGTGTCCCCCAGGAATGTGTCCTGAGCACCACACTTTTTCTTCTTGCTATAAATGATCTGGCATCTGTTCTTCCATCTGATATTTGGTCATCACTATGTTGATGACTTTGCTATAGCTTCTGAAAGCATTGACTGTCGCCTCATTGCAGTTTCTCTCCAGGATGCGGTCAACCATATTTACAATTGGGCCACTGCTCATGGGTTTAAATTTTCTAGTACTAAAACACACCAAATTACTTTCATTAGACGTTCTATCATCCATGATAATCAATTGTAGTACCTGTATGGCTCGCATATCCCAAAACATGATACTGTCAGGTTTCTCGGCCTTCTGTTTTACCGTCGGTTATCCTGGAAACCTCACATTAGCTCCTTGAAGGCAACTTGTCAGCCAGCTGAACCTTCTTAAAATTCTTGCTCATCTTTCATGGGGGCTGATCGTAGAACTCTCCTTTGGCTGCACTCTGCCCTAATTTTATCGAAACTAGATTATGGCGACCAGATATAATCAGTGGCCTCTCCTGCAACTCTTTCTATCCTTGATTCCATTCATCTCTAGGGATTACATTTATGCCTCGGTGCTTTTCGCTCTTCACCTGTTGAGACCCTCTATGCAGAGGTGAATATTCCATCCTTGACCGATCGCCGTGCTGCTCATTGCCTCTACTGTTTTGTTCGCTCTCATGATCTCCGCAATCCTTCCATATATAGGATGGTAATGGATGTTAGTAGATGTTCCTTATTTGTTTGCCACCCCCTTTGACTCCATCCCTTTTCTCTTCATCTACATTCTCTCTTGTCTTCTCTTCAGTTGCCACTTATCTATGTTCATGTATCTAATTTTTCCCTTCCCCCTTGGGAAGTTCCGACTGTTCGTGTCTGTTCTTCACCACTGTCATGTGCGAAAGCCCAAATACCTACGGTTGCTTCTCGCTCTCTTTTTCTTAATCACTTCCAGTCTCATTCTCATGCCATCACAGTGTACACCAATGGTTCCAAGTCTTTTGATGGTGTCAGATTTGCAGCAGTGTTTCCAGACAATTGCAGACAACAATTGCATA
The DNA here is from genome assembly GCF_038502225.1 of Cherax quadricarinatus. Lineage (NCBI taxonomy): Eukaryota > Metazoa > Arthropoda > Malacostraca > Decapoda > Parastacidae > Cherax > Cherax quadricarinatus. The sequence goes on from NC_091312.1 coordinate 15,031,391, forward strand.
CAGTTCTCGTAGCACTTATCTGTATTGCAGCTATGCCTGGGTCGCCATTTGTGGCAGTTTGACTCCCTTAGTGCTTTGCAGACTATACGAAAATTTGATTCATCTCATCCCCTGGTTCTTCGTATCCAACTTTGGTTATGCCGTATCTCTAGCAAGCACAGATATATTGTTTTTTACTGAGTCCCCGGTCATGTTGATGTATAGGGCAATGAATAGGCAGATACTGCTGCGCGGTCAGCAATACATAACCTTCACGTTTCATATAGGGGTATTTCAGTCTCAGACTATTTTCTATAATCTCGAGCCACCTTTGCAACTGTTGGCAACAATGTTGATCTAAGTTGATTCATAAAAAATTGCATTCTATTAAGCTGGGTTTAGGATGCTCGTCTTCTTATTGATATTGTGGCTGGGAGACTACGCTTTCCCATCTTCGCATCAGGTACACACATCTCACTCAAGGGTATCTCATGGAGAGGTGCCCAGTGCCACTCTCTGAGAATTGTCGAGTTCCAATTTCAGTTTGCCATATTCTATTAGACTGTCCTGTCAACCAGTCAGGGCACAGAATTTACCTCCAACATCATCACCGCTCTAATGCCCTTACTTTATCTTCCCTCCTCGCTGACAACCCCACTTTTGACACAGACTCACTCTTTCACTTTTTGTCAGCAACAGACTTATTACACAGCCTTTGATTGTACTTCCTTTAGCACTTCTCACTGCCTTTAATAACTCTACCTCTGAGTTGAAGATTGAGACACTTATGCAGCATATGGGAATCTTTATTCAGGAAACGTTTCGCCACACAGTGGCTTCTTCAGTCCAATACAAAGAGGAAGGCATAAGGAGAGGAGGAGAATGAGGTAATCAGTCCCTCAACCTCCAGGTTGAGGGACTGATTACCTCATTCTCCTCCTCTCCTTATGCCTTCCTCTTTGTATTGGACTGAAGAAGCCACTGTGTGGCGAAACGTTTCCTGAATAAAGATTCCCATATGCTGCATAAGTGTCTCAATCTTCAACTTGTCGGTTTTTCAAACCATTCATCACAACTCTACCTCTGTTATACACTCCACCCTCCCTGGTCTTTGATCAAGCACATTACAACTGCAATGCTGTATGACCCTTGTGGGTTTAGTGCTTAGTTATGATTGTAATAATATTAATTTCCCATATCCCTTCTATAAACAACCTCCTAGTCATAGTACACAGATAAAGAAAAAGGCACATAGCATGACTGGTACAATTCACAAATAACCAACACATAAGAGAGCGAAGCTTACGCTGACATTTCGGCCCAACTTGGACCATTCACAAGTCACACCGACAAGAGAGTTCATGTAGGTTTGCGACCAGGATGGAGCCTGACCCGGGTCTTCTCCATATGGTGACCCCGGCAATGGCTCCCAGAGGAGTGTCAAAGTTTGAACAAGTGATGCACCGTTTACAGCCCTATGGCAGGGGCATGGTGAACATTCTTGTCAAGTGGAGTACCGCTTACAGCCCTATGGTGGGGGCAGCCCTTTGACAAGGGCACTGTGAGTCATCTTCAGTGCTGTAGCCATTAGCTACAATTGTTTTCAGTGCTCTGATCTCTGTACAATTTGCCTCTTCAAGGGGGGGGGGGGGCTCCTTGATGCGGCGAAGAGGCTCTTGGTCTAAGGAATTAAACCCTTTGGTCTCCTTCCTCAGACTGATCCTAAGTACCCCCCAATCCTCCCTTCCCTATTCCATCTTCCCCATTCATTATATTAGACCATATTGCAATTACTAGTGAGAGACTGGTGCTATTTTTAATTTGTATTTTTATATTATTAGATTAAATCTAGTTGTACTATAGCTCATTCTAGCTCAAAACATAGACTCCACAAAAGTCATTATATTGGACCTTAGTGCAATTACAAGTGAGAGTCTTGTTCTATTTTAAATTTGTATTTTTATATTACTAGTTTATACCTAGTTGTACTTTAGTTCATTCCAGCACAACACATAGACAACATCAACTTCATTATGTGTAGTAGTGACTATACTCTATATGACCAAAATACTCTAGCTATATACTTATCCAAGCTTCCCACCACTACAGATATCAGTACTAGAACTCAACACATAACTCAGGATATAAATAACCATAATTTAAACCTAGAAGATGATTGATCACGTTGACCCTGATCTGAACCTCCATAATCTGACACCCAATCAAAACCTATTGGAAAGTAACTGCCTTTATTACACAGCATCACAAGCCAGCACTATCCTAAACAATGCTAAAAGCCTATCAGTACTTAACTACAACATCAGGTCCTTAAGCAAACACTATGATGACCTCCTGGCACTTCTTGAATCACTAAAGACACCCTTCTCCTGCATTATTCTTACTGAGACCTGGCTTAAGCAGGACACAATAGATATCTACCCTCTACCAGGATACACAGCAATTCACAACTGAAGACCAAACTAAGTTGGGGGTGGTATTGCAATCTATTACTCTAACCAATTATCTTGTATTAGCACCACTTGCTTTAGTGATGAATATGGGGAATACATTTTTGCTAATTTTACTGTAAAAAAACTTAAGACACCTATAACAATCGGTGCCATTTACCGGATACCTCACACAAACATCCCAAATTTCAGTGAGAAATTAAAGTCACTAATAACAAACAGACAAATGAATGAGCACCACCTTCTCTTAGCTGGAGACTTCAACATCAACATTGGCTTACTAGATGATCAGCCTGTAACTGATTTCATCAACAATATGAACAACACACTTCTCATACCAACAATAACTAAACCAACCAGGCTCACTGAGACAAGTGCAACCATAATAGACCACATATGGACCAATATACTAGCCCCCCTTAAATCAGGGATAATCACAGATAGCACTACAGACCACTACCCTACCTTCCTCCTGACAAACATTAATAAACCACCACTTGAATACAACAAAGTCTCATTTAGACTCCATGACGAGGCCTCAATAAGGAAGTTCACAACTGACCTAGAGATTGTTGACTGGCCTACAGAATTCTCCAAGGCCAATGGTATTGATGACTGGACAGACATTTTTCTTAACAAATTACTTAGACTATACAACAAACATTGTCCTATAAAAACGAAACAGATCACAAACAAACGGCTTGGTTGCCCATGGCTAACCAGCACCATTCTGAAATCCATTGACAAGAAACATCAATATGAAAAGCAATATAGACAGGGCTTAATACACAAAGATATTCTTAAACACTATTCATCAGTTCTCACCAAAGTAATAAAGAAAGCCAAACAACTATACCACTACAGTAGATTCACAGACACTAGAGGAGATATAAAAAAGACCTGGAAAACACTCTCTCAGATTCTAGGGACCCACAAACTGAAAAAAACCAAGAATATTGTCCTAACTAAACCTAATGAAACACCACTACATCTCACTGACACAGCTAACAAGATAAACGACTTCTTCTCAACCATAGGATCTAATCTCGCCAATAAAATCCCACATACTAATGCCCATGCCGGGGACTACCTAGATGGGAATTTCCCAAATTCCTTCTACCTTGCACCAACTGAGCCCTCAGAAGTCACCGAGATTATAAAGTCACTTAAAAACAACTCGGGGAATCTGTCTAATGTCCCACCATTACTGTACAAGCGAGCGGCCCATACCCTTTTGCATGCTATTTCATTACTTTTTAACAAGTCACTAGAAACTAGCACCTTCCCGAAACTACTCAAGATGGCAAGGGTTACACCAATACATAAAGGTGGTGACCCTACAGACTTAAACAACTATAGGCCAATATCAAACTTACCATTGTTATCCAAAATCTTTGAGAAACTCGTGCACAGGAGACTATATTCATTTATAACAGCACAAAACATACTCAACCCCTGCCAATTTGGATTTAGGAAAAATAAAAGCACTAATGATGCAATCATAAAAATGCTAGATCTGCTTTACACAGCATTGAAAAATAAGGAATATCCACTAGGAATTTTTATTGACCTAAGAAAAGCTTTTGACACAGTAGACCACGACATCCTACTCCACAAACTTGACCATTACGGTATAAGAGGCCATGCGCTTGCTTATTTCAAATCTTACCTTACTAATAGGGATCAGTATGTTACCATTAAAGACACAGCATCAACAACACGGCCACTTGATACCGGAGTTCTGCAGGGAAGTGTCCTTGGTCCCATGCTCTTCCTCATATACATCATTGATCTTCCAAACGTATCCCAACACCTGAAACCCATTCTCTTTGCTGACGACACGACTTATGTCATCTCTCACCCTAATCTTGCCACCCTCAACACCATTGTTAACGAGGAGCTGATCAAAATATCGACTTGGATGACAGCCAATAAACTTACGCTTAACACTGACAAAACCTACTATATTATGTTTGGTAGCAGAGCAGGAGATGCACAAATTAACATTAAGATCGACAACACTCTAATTACCAGACATAATGAGGGCAAATTCCTAGGCCTATACCTTGACAACAACCTGAATTTCAGCACCCATATCCAACACATAACCAAAAAAGTATCCAAAACAGTTGGGATCCTCTCCAAGATACGATACTACGTGCCGCAAAATGCCCTTCTCACACTATACCACTCACTTATTTATCCATACCTCACCTATGCTATTTGTGCTTGGGGATCAACTGCAGCAACACACCTAAAGCCAATTATAACCCAACAAAAAGCTGCAGTAAGAATAATCACTAAATCCCATCCCTGGCAACACCCCCCCCCCCACTCTTCATAGATCTAAACTTACTCCCTGTTCAGTACATCCACACTTACTACTGTGCAATCTACATCTACAGGACCTTAAACTCCAATATCAACCTTGACCTAAAACGCTTTCTTGATAGTTGTGACAGAACCCACAGGCATAACACCAGACACAAACATCTCTACGACATTCCCCATGTCCGACTAAACCTTTACAAAAATTCAATGTATGTCAAAGGCCCTAAAATCTGGAACACCCTACCTGAGAACTCTAGAACTGCAGACACATTCATCACCTTCAAAACTACCATTAGAAAACATCTTATCTCCCTGATAAACCCCATCAACTAACTACACGAATACCACCTGGTGGTTCACACTTACACTCACTCACCCATTTGACCATAAACAGAAATATTAATCTCAATCTTAAAATAATGAATCCTATGATACTCCAATACTGAAACTATGTACTGTGCCAAAACAAAAGCATTCACATTGCTAAACTCACAAACTAGTATTTAGTCACTTAGCCATAATACCAACTTACCTCATAATTTGTAATATTTTAAAATAAAGAATTAAACTAAGTCTGCCCGAAATGCCTAGCCATGCTAGGCGTTCTAGTGGTACACTCTGTAATCATTATTTAACTACATGTAAACCACACAACAACCAAATTCTGTAAATTCAACATTGTAATCTTTATAGAGAATAAACTTTGAATTTGAATTTGAATTTGAATTTGAATTCCCCCCTTTTACCCTTTCCTCCCCCTCCCAACCCTCCCCTTTCCCAGTCTCATTTGTAGTCTCTGGGGTCCTTCCCTCTAGCATTACGGTTTCTAGGTAGGGGGAAGTGTGCTGAGGTTTATCCCACTCCGAGGGGTCCCTCATGGGTGGTGTAGTTTGCCATGGAATCTCAATTGTCTGGAGGTGCCCTGCTCCCTTCCCGGATTTCCGAGAAGTGGGCGGGGTGTCCTGCAGATGATGGGTGTAACTCCAGAGGCTGCCTGTTGGCTCTGGGAGGTGGCAGCCGAAGGAGGTATGCTTTGTGGTGGGTTCCCGACCGCCCTCTTTTTTGTCCGTCAAGGTGGCTCGGTAGATGTGTTGCTATCCCAGAGGGCTGGTTTACTGGCGTGACGGGCACGGTATGGCACGAGTTCCATGCTGCATCTGCACTGCTTGTGGTTTCGAGGTCCTCTCTGATGAGAGGAAGAACTTACGGCCCTTTCATGCCTCCTAGTGACAGTAACCAATGTCCCTCTTTTTTTCCTTTCCTGCTTTCTTTTTTTTCTTAAAATAATAATAAGAAAGAAGTCCCATCATCATGGAGTCTTCATTCCGTGATAACCCTCCTTCTCCCAGGCCCCTTCTTGTTACCACATCTTGTTCTGACCCAACTTCATTATTGGACCATTCTCTTGACTTCCCATACCCCTGTACCTTCTGCTGGTGACGCTTTATCACCTGCTCCAGGTGCTGGGGCTCTGCCCATTTCTGTTAGTGCCTCTGCCTCTTGCATGCCTCTAACTATGCATCCAGCTTCCCTGAATATGGTGTGATGGTTTTCAGATTGCCCACCTAGGTTCACCCCCTTCGCGTAGGCCACTCTACTCCTGTTCCTCCCCCAGTCTTCTTCCCCAGTTACCTTCCAATCTCCTTCCTTTCCTGTTCCATCGCAGGATTCTTCTGCCCCCGCCGGCGCATCTCTCCAGGTTTATACTCCCCTCCCCTCTCAGACCCCTTTGGTCCCCTCCATAGTCTCCCTGAACTCTACGTGCTCTACCTCACCTGTCTCTGAAATCATAGTATTGGCATCTTCCTTATCCGCTGAGACACTTGACGCTATCTCCAACCATATTGTAGAGACGAAACCCTTGATGAACACTGATGTGCCTCCTACCCCTTCTTATTTTTCATGACCCTCACAGCAATCTTTTCCTTCACAGCATTCTGATTTCTCCTTGCTTACACGTTTGCCATTGCCTCCACACATTGACTTCACTTACTCTAATAGCCCATAGATTTTATCGCTTCTTATTGTTGGCATACCTGTTTTTGTAAATAATGACTTACAATGGAATATTCGTGGCCTCAGGGTTAATCAGGGGGAGCTCCGGGTGTTGCTCTCCCAGTTTTCCCCATTATATGTTGGGCTACAAGAGCCCAAAATTCGTTCAGCTGTTATGCATCCCATTTTGGGCTATGTGCTGTTGCATTCTTCTGATCCATTTCCTGATGAATCATTTAATGAGAGTGCGCTTCTTGTGTACATTGGCATACCATATCAACAGGTCTTCATTCGTTCTCTGCTGCATTGTACTGCAGCCCGTATTTATTTGCACAGATGGTATACAGTTTGCTCTCTCTATCTTTCCCCTTCCCGTGCATTCTGTATCTCAGATATTGTGTTCTTGATCTCTTCTCTACCACCGCTTATCTTGTTAGGTGATTTTAATGCTCACCATCATCTTTGGGGAGGGTCCCACTGACTCTCGTGGTGATCAGTTGAAGAGACTTCTCACTACTCAACTTCTTCATGTTTTAAATACTGGTGCTCCCACCCATTTTAATTCTCGCACTCGGTCTCTTGCATTGATCTTTCTATCTGCTCCTCGTCAATTGCACTTGATTACGCTTGGTCCATTCTCCCGGATTTACATGAGAGTGATCACTTTCCTATTCTTCTTGCTTCTGCTACGTATTCCCGACTGCCTCTTAGCCCTCGTTGGCAATTTGGATGAACGAATTGGGACTTACACTCTCATCTTACTGCTTTTTAGTGAGGACCCTTCTTCGTCCTCTGTTGATGAACTAGGGCACTAGTTTTCGACCTTAGTTTTGACTGCAGCATCATGTTCTATTCCTCACACCTCAGGTAGGCATTCTCAGACGTATGCCTTGGTCTCCTGCATGTGCCTGTATGGTGCATTTGAAATGTGCTGCACGGGGCCGTTATCACTATAATCGGACTTCGGATCGTCTCTTGGATTTAAAGCAGACAAGGGCAGTTGCTTGCAGTGTCATACGCGATGCTAAATGCGCTTGTTCGCAATACTATGTGTCTACCATTACCTCAACTTCCCCTATATGTGCGGTTTGGAAGAAGGTAGGGAAGTTGTGTGGCAAGTACGCTTTGGACCCAGCTCCTGTTCTGCGGGTTGCTGGTGTTAGTGTTGCAGAACCTCTTGAAGTTGCCACAGAAATCGGGAACTATCTTGTTAGTCTCTCCCAAGGGCTTCACCTCTGTCCCTCATTTTCATCTAAGTCTACCTAGGAGCAATTGCCCTTGGATTTTTCTTCTAATGGAATGGAGCTGTATAATGTACCTTTCACTCTCCTAGAGCTAGAGTCCACGCTGTCCACTTGCCAGTTATCGGCAGCTGGGCCTGATATTCGTATCAGCATACTACAACAGCTGCATTCTACAGCCCTTAGTCCTTCTACGTCTTTTCAATCTTATTTAGACGTGAGGGTTTCTCCCTCAACAATGGTAATCTGCAGTTGTCCTACTGTTTCGCAAACCAGGCACCTCAGGGCTTCATACCTCTCACTATCATCCCATTGCTCTGACCAGTGTAGTCTGTAAGGTGATGGAATGATTGGTGAATAGACGTTTGATATGGTGTTTGGAGACTCGCAATAGTCTTTCTCCTCACCAACATGGCTTTCACAAGGGCCGCTCTACTTTGGACCCTTTGCTCCACTTAGATACCTATGTACGAAATGCCTTTGCTGACAAACACTCTGCCTTAGCAGTATTCTTTGATCTTGAGTAGGCATATGACACCACTTGGAGGTATAACATTTTAGCCCAAGGTCACTCCTTAGGCCTCTGCGGTAATCTACCAACCTTCCTTGCTGCTTTCTTATCTGACAGACATTTTCGTGTTCATGTTGGCGCCTCGCTTTCCTCAGACTTTGTTCAAGCCGAGGGAGTCTCACAGGGTTGTTTCCTTAGCACTACCCTTTTTCTCCTAGCTATAAATGACATACCTTCCATTTTTCCATCGCATATTTGGTCATCACTTTATGTGGATGACTTCGCTATAGCTTACTCAGGGGCTGACTGTCGCTTGGTAGCAGCCTCCCTTCAGGATGCGATTGACCGAGTTTCCCACTGGGCCACTTCTCATGGCTTTAAATTTTCCAATACGAAAACCCATTTCATTACTTTCACTAGACGTCCTCTTATCCCAGATATTCCATTGTATTTACATGGCTCATGTATTCCAGAATGTGATACAGTCAAGTTTCTTGGCCTTCTCTTTGATCACCAGGTGACATGGAAACCTCATATTTTCTCTTTGAAGACAGTTTGCCATGGTCAGCTGAATCTCCTTAAAATTTTTGTCTTGTCCAAGCTGGATTATGGCAACCAAGTCTATTCTGCAGCTTCTCCTACAACTCTGTCTAAGTTAGATCGACTTCATCATCAGGATCTACGTTTATGCCTTGGTGCCTTTTATTCATCCCCTGTTGAAAACCTCTATGTAGAGGCAAATGTTCCTTAGCTGATCGTCGTGATGCTCATTGTCTTTGTTACTTTGTCCACGCTCATGACCTTCGTGTTTCTTCTACATATAGGTTGGTCTCAGATGTTAGTAGAAGCCCATTGTTTGTTAGGTGCCCCTGCCTACTCCAACCGTTTTCTCTTCATCTTCACTCACTCCAGTCTTCTCTCTACTTGCCTCCCTTGTATGTTCATTTAGCATCTGCCTTTTCCCTTTCCCCTTGGGAAGTTCCGATGGTTCGTGTCTGTTCTCCCCTACAACTGTGCACCAAAGCTCTCCTGCCTACGACTGCTTCTCGCTCTCTTTCTTGATTACTTCTGGTCACATGCTCGTGCCATTGCTGTTTATACAGATGGTTCTAAATCTTCTGACAGTGTTGGGTTTACAGCAGTGTTCCTTGACGATGTTCTCGGAGGTCATTTGTTAGACTCGGCTAGTATTTTTACGGCCGAGTTGTATGCCATCCTCATAGCGCTTCTTTGTATTACATATATGTCTCCTTCGACGTTTGTGATCAAGTTCCATCAGTGCTTTGCAAGCCAATAAGCAATTTGATTCCCCTTATCCATTAGTCCTTCGTATTCAGCTATGGTTGCGCCCTGTAGCTAGCAAAATCAAAGACATCGTTTTCTGTTGGGTCCCTGGACACAATGTACAGGGTAACGAACAAGCGGATGCTGCTGTGTGGTCAGCGATGCATGATCTGGTTTCCTATAGAGGTATTCCGTTCAGAGATTATTTTCCAGTCATCTTGGCCCATTTTCGCAGCCATTGGCAATAACGGTGGTCGGACATGCACCATAACAAATTGCACTCTATTAAATGATTTTTAGGTTTATAGCCATCTTCTTACCACATTTGCCATACTCAGGAGACTGTGCTTTCCTGGCTCCACATTGGCCATACTCACCTCACCCATGGGTATCTCATGGAATGACACCCTATTCCTCTCTGTGAGGGTTGTCGGGTCCCTATTTCGGTTCTTCACTTTCTTGTAGATTGCCTGGTTTACCAGTGAGCTCGCAGGATTTACCTCCAATGGCGACGACGCCCTACCACTCTTACCTTGTCTTCTCTTCTTGTAGACGGCCTTGCCTTTGACTTATAATGACTTTTTGACTTTTTGTCAGCAACTGCTTTACTGTACGAACTTTGTCACATTGCCTTTAGCGTCCCTTCCAGCCCTTCTCTCCCCTCACCTCTGATCCCCTCTCCACCTAGCTGTTTTTTGCCTCAGCACTATTTTCTGTCCTGCAGCGCTGTATGACCCTTGTCGGTTTAGCGCTTTCTTTGATTATAATAATAATCTACACAATTAAGAGTTACTCTTGCAATTCGGGTTGCAGCCCAAATGCCAGAATGACTCCGAATGGTCTCTGGATTAAGACGAGTGAATGAGCCAAGACGAGAGATTGAAACTACTTCCCCTACTTTCTACTACCACCACTACTTCCACTACCAGCTTTACCACTACCACTACTTTTTTCTTTCTCTCTCTCTCTCCTCTCTGGCTCACCCTTATCCCAGGGACGCACTTGTTTCAGACGTCAGGTGTTGAACACACCTCCAGAGAATCTGAGTCGTTCTGGCACTCCCGCTGTGGCCTAAGTGCCAAGAATGGCTCAAATGGAGTTGACTCACTGTGCCCTTGTCATAGGGCTGCCACCGCCATAAGGATGTAAACGGTACTCCATTTGACCAGAAGATTCACCATGCTTTTGTCATAGGGCTGCCCCCGCCATATGACTGCAAACGGCACTACACTTGATACGAATACTCACATTGCCCCTGCCATAGGACTGTAATCGGGACATCACGTGTACACACTCCGACATTACCGGGTCACTACATGGAGAAGACTCGGGCCAGGACCCGTCCTGGGAAACCTACGTGAACATTAGCACGAACTCTCTTCTAAATAACAAAAAAAGGCACAATACCGTGACTGGAACGACACACAAATAACCCGCACATAGAAGAGAGGACCCACAGTCATTGGCCAGGCTTCAAACACCTTTTATTGTACAGCAATAAAGGAATGGAACAGACTGCCCGAACATGTCAAAGCCAGTCATAGCATGAACTATTTCAGGAAGAGTGCCAAAAGGTGTCTGATGAATGTAGCTACAGAAAGGGAGGGGAATGATTTTCTATTTTTTAACTAACATACGTGTAAATTTTACCTTATTCCTAGTAATGACCCTCGTATTGTAGATAGTCTTAATGACCCTCGTGTAGTAGATAGTCTTTTTAGTATAATAATAAGATGTTACCTTCATTATAGAATAATAAGAAAATATTATAACCTTTATATTATAATAATAAGGTAAAAGGACCCCAATGGAAATAAGTCACTCTGTCTGACTTTTTTGGGTTATCCTAGGTTCTCTACACATATGCTGCTATGTATGATAATTTTATGTAACTGTATTTGTGTATACCTGAATAAACTTACTTACTTACTAGGAGCTTATAGTGGGAAAATAAGAAGGAGGAGGAGCCAGACAAATACTAAGAAAGGGGAACACTGCAAGGAAGCTAGGTGCCCACAGATGGTAAGAGCAGGAACACAGAGGGGGGGGGGCTAATGAAAAATAAATAATGAAGGAACAAAAACACAAGGCAGAAGAAAGACAACCCAGAGGAGAAAAAGGAAAGAGGAAAGGGGAAGAGGGAGAAGGAGAAAAAGGAGGAATCAGGTTAGGTCACGGGTGTTCTAAAGTTTGGAGCATTTTAAATGTAGTGGGAAAGGAAGGCATCTACAGAGACGAAACCAGGACTAAGATTCATACAAGGAAAGTTGTGTATTAGGGAGGATTCAACCAGACGGCGACTGTTGAAGTTGGAAGTAGGGAAGACAGTTTTAGCAGGTCAGTAAATAGGATGGCTGTGATCTCTAACGTGACAGAAAAAAAGCATTGTTAATGTCGGCAAGCCTAACACTACTTTTGTGCTCCTTAAGTCTGTTAGAATGAGATCGGTCAGTTTCTGCAAAGTATTGAAGAGGAGAGGAGGAACAAGAAATAGAGTAGACACCAGGAGCATTAGTAGAGGGATGTGCGGGTTATTTGTGTAACTCTCTTCTGTCAGTGGACTTGTGAATGGTCCAGATCGGACCGAAACGTCGCCATAAGCATTTCTCTCTCCTATATGCGGGTTATTTTTCTTAGTACACAGATATCCTTACTCAATTCAAGCTATGAGACCATTGTTGCAACAAGCCCATACACTGTCTGATCAGGAGCCCATCTACCAACCCGAGTGGAGGCCTGTTTATGGTTTGTTTATATAACAATAAATTAAAGCATATTTCCTTTCATGTTTAAAGACCTGAAGTCAGTTGAATAATTTAGTTTCCACAAGTGAATGATAAGGGAAAATGAAAATGAATATAAAACTTTAATAAAATATAGTAAGAAAGGTACTGTACGAAATTCAGGCCTTTTTCTTTCTCCAAAGTCTTGATAAAAAGAGTATGTCTGAGTAGAATGGTAAGATAAAAGCAGTGGAAGAACAATTCCCATACCAAATGTAATAGAAACTTCAACTTGGGAAACAGTCGATGGAAGAACTTCACACAAGTAAAGAAAAGCAAACAGTACAGGAATACTGTGTAATGCTCATCATTGGGACCAGTTAGGGGCTTTTCTCGCTTCTTTCTTCCATGTTTTCAATGATGACACTTCTACTTGTTTCGACCCTTGCACGCGTTCTCTTTCATATAGAGATCTCTCCATCTGTGCTTCTTCTGTAGTGCTGGATTTTAGTCTGTAGTACCTGATATTCATGACAGCAATCATTTCCCCCTTCTCATTCTTACGTCCAAACCATTTGTCACTCTCATCGGCAGTTCGAGTGGGCAGATCAGGCGCTTTAGTCATGCCATACTTTTCTTGACGTTCTCCTTTTTATGTCCTCTTTTGTCACCTCTGTTCTTACTGCAGCGTTTCTTGCCCTCATCCCCTCGACACCTTGGGCAGGCATTATCGGAAATGCGTACCCTGGTAGTATCCTGACTACGACTGTGCCATGTAACTGAAGCGCTATGTGTGGGGCTGCTACTGTTACAAAAGAACCATTGACCACTTACTGGCTTTTAAACAGGCGAGAGTTTGTCTATCATGTTATACACGTGGTGAAATGTTTTTGTTGGCGAATATACGTGTCCACTGTTAATTCCACTACTTTTATGCGCGAGGTCTGGAAAAGGGTACATAAATTAATTGGCAAGTATTCTCCAGACCCTTCTCCCATGCTTATGATTGCTGGAGCCAACATTGCAGACCCTGTTGAGGTTGCCACAGCAATTGGGCATCACCTTGTCCCTGTTTCCCAAGAACTTTATCTCTCGTCTCTTTTCCTCCAAACCTGAGAGAGGGAATTGACACTGATGGATTTTGCTTGAGGAACCTTATGATGTATCCTTCATGCTCTGCGAAATTGCATAAATGCTTTCCGTATGCCATCCTACAGCAGCTGAGCCTAATGACATTCATGTCTATATGCTTGAGCATTTATCCCTTATGGTGTTCGTCATCCTCTTACCTCTTTTCAGTCTCATTTGGATCCAAGGGGTTCTCCCTCTACAATTGATTATCATTATAATCAAAAGAAGCTCTAAATCCACAAGTGCCATGCCCTATACAATGGAAAGCTGCCATTGTCCTCTCTTTTTATAAGCCGGGTACTTTGGGCCATGATGCCTCTTATTACAGACCCCAGTGCTCTTACTAATGAACTATTTAAGTTGTTAGAACGCTTGGTTAACAAACGTTAAGTATGGTACTTGGAAACCTGTAATTCTCTCTCCTTCCTTGTCAGTCTGGTTTTCATAGGGGCAATTTTACCATATGTGGCATGCAAAGAGTAAGGTAACCTTTATTCGGCGCATGTACACACCCTCATTTACAGGCTATCTCCCCCAACCAGCGAACCAGGTTGCTGAGAGTTGATGATGGGGCCCCGTCGTTCAACTAGTGACCAGGTTCCAGCCAATAAGATCGTTTTGGCAATCGCAGAGGTTATGTGGGTACCACTCTCCTGTCTGCGCTTGTCATTCCCATTCTAGAGCTGGTTGAAGCACGGTCTGCTCTCTTGTGGCTTCTATTTCTGCCTTGCATACCGTGGAGTGCACTAATACTTATCACTGTACATAGTGTACATATTGCTGTTCTAAATTGGTGAAGGATAATATAAGTAAACTTTTTCTGCTGTGTTTATTTTGCTCCCTTTACACCCAGGATAACAGGCCATTTGGATTCCTGGGTTGTAATACCATAGAACCCGTAATCCATTTGGATACCTATGTTCACAATGCCTTGCTAATAATCACTCGGTTATTGTAGTCGTTTTTGATCTCTAAAAGGCTTCTGATACAACCGAATGTTATGTCAGGGCCCAAACTTTATTCCTTGAGCCTCCGAGGCAATGTGCCACTTTATTTTTAGGAATTTCTTGTCAGAGGCACTTCTGTGCCCGGGTTAATATCTTTTCCACTGAATTCGGCCAACACTGTACATAGCAATATATATCCCTCATCCTGCTTGCTGTGAAGGCTTACTCAGCCCTGTAACAACTTCAGTCAGTATTACCAAGGCTGGCTCCTCCTCAGAAAAATTAATGAATAGAAAAAGAAATAATAACAGACAATGATAAACACTTTATTATTTAGAAACGGAAAATGTAAAACAATAAAACATGAATGGGTACCCTAATTGAAAGAAAAATAAAAAATGAAATGAAAAAAATTACATTTGAACTCAACGCTAATATAGGTATATCGTGGTAATGGGGTGTCAGGTGTTGGTGACACTGCATGTTGTTGAAATCGTAGCCGTTGCTGATGTGGGGGGGGGGGTAGCAGGTGTTGGTGACCACCACTGGCTTGTTCTTCACAGAGTATAGCCGTGTGTATTACTTCAGATGACAGGAAAACCAGGTTCGTTACCACTGCTATGATGAGGGGTTAGGTCCTGTGTTGGCTTACATAACAGGTAAGTAGACTAAACATGGGACGTCTCAGGACGTTAGTTCGTCTCCTTCTATTCTTCTCGTTGGTTGGCAGGTGACCCTCTCTGTCATTCCAAGCTGTAAACAGAGACAGATTACCCACTTCTTAAGAAATCACTCTCCATGATAAGTACAATACCTAAAAGATGTGGTGATTATTAAAACATTTAACAGATAAAGAATGAAAGGACTAAGTTAATTATTGGTCAAAAGTGAAGCTTTCAACCAATAAGTCCACTAAAATATGATCAGGCGTGTACTTACAGTAGTGTTGGGAGCTGTGAGTCGAGTGATTTACTGTTTGAGCGGAGCCCCACACGTCACCTTTCGGGGGAGGGGGAAGAGGGAGGGGAAGGGATAGCGGGAGCTAGACTGACCCTACCTTAACAAGCAGCCGGCAATCAAACTATCACTTTCGTTGAGGGGGAAAAAGGGGGGAGGGGGAAGAGCGGGAGCTGGACTTACCCTACCTTAACAAGTAGCCGGCAATGAAACTATTGTTACTATACACTCCCTCGCTACTCCTATCTATTGAACTTTTCCCTCACACTTGCTATTAACGACCGTACCTCCGTTCTCCCTTCCAATATTTGGTAGTTTCTATGTCGATGATTTTTTATTGCTTGTGCTGACAGTCACCAGAATATTATTGATCACGCTTCCCACTGGGCCACCTCCAATGGGTTTCAATTTTCTGATGCTAAAACACATCTTACCTTCACGAGACGTTCTGTTGTACATGAGACTTCTATACCTGTATGGTTCTTGTATCCCTAAACAGGATACAATCAAATTAATCTTCCGTTTGATCGCCGAATGACGTGGAATCTGCATGTCATAGCCGGTCGAACCTCCTTCACACTCTAGCCCACCTTTCTTGGGGCTGATAGATGCGTCTTTCTTTGCCTTAATTTTGCCCTGATCTTATCTCAATTAGATTACGGTGGCCCCATTTTTCTTTCTAAACTTGATCCCATTCATCATCATAGGTTACGTTTGCGTTTCGAAGCTTTCCGTTCTTTCCCGGTTGAAAGCCTATGTGCAGAGGTGAACATACCATCTATCGGTGCGATGCCCATTGTCTCCATTATTATGTTTTGTTTTTCTTATGACCTACACGATCCCTCCCGGTACAGGATTGAAACGGATGTTATTAAGGGCTCCTTATTTAATCGTCGCCCCCATTTACTATGTCCCTTTCCGCAATTGCTGCCAACAGCATTGGTCCGAGTTGGTTCACAAATTGTTTTCTGTCAAATCACGTTTAGATTTCACGCCATTTTCCACCGCTGTCACATTTGGGAGACTACTGCGCTTTCTTGTCTACGTATAGGCCACACGCACCTCACTCTTGGAAAAACGCCCAGCACCATTCTGTGAGGACTGAGAGGTTGCACTGTTAGTTCACTATATCAAGATTGTTCAGCTTATCAGTGGGCATGCAGAATTCACTTCTTTCACCTCCGCCGCCTCAACACAAACTCTAACTGATCTTCTTGCTGAAAGTCCCATCTTTGACGCAGACTCTCTTTTTAACTTTTAAACAGAAACTAATTGCACCAACTGTAATTTTATTTTTCCTCATACACCCTTCCCCCACTAACATCTGCCGTTGCTCACTCCTGCCCTTCACTCTTTCATCACCTTTGTACAATCCTCCTGCAGCATTGTATGACCCTCTCAGGCTCAATGTTTTATTATTTACTGTTTGCATTCACTGTAAATACGTCCTCTCTTTACGTTCACCCTGCGTCTTTACGTTCACCCTGCGTCTTTACGTTCACCCTACGTCTTTACGTTCACCCTGCGTCTTACGTTTCCCTTCTTTGGTCTGGAAGTTTGAAGCTTCAAGTTTACCTCATCCCATTTTCATGTGCAAAATGCTCATATACTTCAACGTTTTGTTCACCCTTTCGTGAACACTTTCAGTCTCATTCTCATGCTACTGCAGTATTCACTGATTGTTCTAAATCTCCAGATGTCGTTTATGTAGCTGCTTTTCCTAAAATCCAAGGTCATTTACTAGAATCGGCCAGTGCTTTCACAGCAGAGTTGTATGTAATTCTCATTGCTATCATACACATTGAAGTCATGTCCGCCTCGTCATTTGTAGTTATTTTGGACTTACAAAAGGCGGTTACAACCTATTCGGAAATTAAATTCCCTCATTCCATTCTCATTTGTATACAACTTTGCTTGTCGCATTTCTCGCAGATACAAAGCAGCGCCTTTGTGGATTTAGTTCTTAGATATGATTATAATAATCGGAAATACATAGAAGTAAATTTTTGCTGTCCCCTGACATGCTAATCTTCGGAGTAATAAACAAGATGACAAAACCACTTAATTAGCTATTCATTATTCCCCAATTTATCACAGGGTATTTGTTTCTTGAACTATTTTTCAGCGCTCTCTCAACTCCGCAACCACTGACAACAACACTTGTCTTAGGCCACAGTTGTTTTTTCTATCAAACCACTTTAAGGATTCTAACCACCTTACGCTCACAAGGTAAGGTGGCCAGAATGGGTTTGGTTGACGCACTCTCACGCTTACGTATCAGACATATTCAATGTACTTACGGAAACTGCATGGATAAACGTCCAGCAACGCTTTACGAGGACTGTCAGATCCTCGTAATAGATTGTCCTCTCTTATCTTTGGGCACATACATATTTCCGTCTACTCCTCCCTAATACACTCGCTCTAGTTGACCTCGTTATATGCAGTCTCTCTCTTTTTTACTTTTTTACCGAAACTAACTTATTGCACCAACTTTCATTTTCATTTTTTTTCCTCGCATCAACCCCTACTTTCGCACATTACAACCTCTCACTCCTAACCCTTGTATATTGCTGCTTCTGCAAGCACAGTATGGCCCTACGGGCTTACTGCTTACCTTGATTGAAATAATCCTATCGAGACCCAGGAGCTGGAGGCTAACACCCCTCAAGAGGGTAGTTTAACACCCTCACGAGAACCAGGAGCTGTAAATAAACGTTTTTATAGTTGCTAAAAGCTGGAATTCACTCTCGTTAAAAATATATATAAAAAAACCCGGCAAATGATACAAAATTAGGCGTGGAATTTCCCAGAGAGTTTTAGATAGTCTTTACCACAACACTGGAAATTGGATACACATTTTATTGACAATTGGTACTGACACTGGTAAGGCCCAATAAAAATACGAACATTCCTTTATATAAAATATGCCTGCATTTAGAGTGTGAAGCCGCTATAATGAAGCATTCTGAAGTTATCGCACAGAAACCGATATTCCGAGTTTATACTTGGAGTATACCTGGAGTGGGTTTCGGGGGTCAACGCCCCCGAGGCCCAGTCTGTGCATCGACAGTCCAAAGCCAATCTGACGCTTTCAATAAGTACGATACATTATTTCTGAGAATTTGAAGAATATTAAAAGTGGCAGTCTCAGTCTATTGCACAAAAATCAACATTGCAGTGTGTTTAATAAAACTGGCAAAATTTTTGGCACTTGTATATCCCAGTTATAATGCAAATCTTACAGTGGATATGATTTGCATAGGTTGTTTGAAGCTGATCGGAAGAGGGATTCTTCAGTTATCCCAAAGAAAGCGGTAATTATTATTTTAAAATATGAGCAAAGTAGTGCCTATGCCTCCTAAAGATGTACTGAACTTTTCTTTGTTTTAGGCACACCAACGTTTACAGTTTGAGGCTGACATAGTTGCTGCACGGAAGCAACATTTATGTTTTCATTCATAAAATTAAATTAAAAAAAAATGGGTATTTGCACATTTCAATAAAACTCCTTGTGCTGTATGACCCTTGTCGGTCTAGCGCTTATTTTTGATAATAATAATAATAATAATAATATCAATAAAAATCCGACCTCTCCAACTAAGATATACCAGGATTAATAGTTTGAAGACAATCAGAAGAGGCGTTCTTAAGTTACACAGAAATCTTGGAGGAAAAATAAAAAAAATACAACAACCATTATAAGTATTCTGTTTCTGAGGATAGCTAAATATTAATTAAAATTCGAGATTATATTTTTATTGTAGAATAAAAAAAATTTTGAAGATAAACAAATTTTAATTAATATCCATTTTAGAATGCACATTTTTGACTTGGCAAAAAAATACAATGCAATGTGTGACCTTGCTTTGTTTTGGGTCTCGTAGAGGGATATTTTCATGAAACAATAGGACCTCTGTGTAAGGAAAGTAGGTTAATGGGCTTAACATTTCTCTTGTACTCCCCTCCCTCCCATACCCCTCGGAATGTCTCTTGTTTTACATACTTAAGATCATTACAGGTATACTCTGTTGTAGACTTGTGATCAGAGGCTGTGTCCGTACAATCATAGGTCTTGTTACTGGCCAGACCCAATGGTGGTTATTACTATATACAGGAGGAAACCGTAAACCATTGGGGATCATACATCGCCTGAGGAATGGGAGGTAAACAGAATTAATCCAAAACGAGGGAGAGGAGAACAAATTTCTTAACATCAAATGCCTTCACCAGTATGAAGGCAGCCTCTGTCTTGGATGGGTAAGACGCACACAGTATGGGATATATTAAAGACGTCAGCGTTGACCCTCTTTTTCTGAAAATGAAATCCTGGTTAGGGCCCTGGCTCAAAAAGAAATCCCTTTCAAATAAAGTATGCATACAGCCATCCTCTACGTCAGAGGGAACAGAAAACGGCGCAGGGGAGAACGGGAAGGTTGGGATCAATAGGCAGGAATGAGTCAGTGTGAGAGTGAGTGTGGTTGGGGGTGGCAGTAGCTACTCCGTTCCCAGTCATGGCTGTCGACTTCACAGCCACGTATAAGGTGCTGGTAATCGGCGATGTGAACGTGGGAAAGACCTGCCTAGTTCACAGATTTTGCGACGAGAGGTATTATGACACGTACATCTCTACAGTCGGTGAGTACTAACTCAGGAGACGTGCGCGCGTGTAATTCCATTACGTTGGGTCCCCACTGTAGACAAACTTGAACCAGAGTTCATTATATCGGGTATTACAGCGGCTTACTATACGCTCTGATATGAGTTTTATTCGTAAACTTTAATTAATGGCGGGTAAAAATCACTGACGAAGAATGAAAACAGTTGGAACACGATCCGATACCTAAACTCCAAACTCTTATTGATCAAAGTTCCGAAACATGTTTTTATTTATATTTGGTTTGGTCCAAGATTATCGTTTGCATTAGTTCTCGATACATCTAGTGTTACCGAGTTTAGAACAGTGTACACAAGGATTAGGTTTACACTTGCTAATCCTACACACTAAGCTTCGTATTTTTGTTTACTATTGAACCTGAACACCAATAAACATGCAAATATAATACCTCACAAAATTTAACAGAAATGTTACCGCGTAAATGAAGTAATCATTATGCTGTACTTATTAATATTAGACAAGCAAAGCTTGCTAGATAAACACACAGCCAAAGGTTAAATATTGTTTAAGGTAAAGGTACGAAGGTATTATTTTCTGTATTATCTGGTCTGGGCGTCATTCGTTGCTATTAAATTATGGAAGTTGTTAGATTGACAATGGATGGGGAAGAGGGAGCATCAGGAGGACAGCTGGTGTAGGGGTCACTCAGCTGGTGAGTTGATAAACCTTGGTGTTGACACTATGGTAAAAACTGACCAGCTCCTGGGGGCATTTTCCAGGGGATATTGGTGTTCTAGAGGGTATACTCCATGGTGTATTATGTTCAAGGCAGTATGGTCCATGAGCAGCAGCTGATACTACTACTACTGCCATTGAAAACACCCAGAGGGCACAGTCTTTGCTACTAGCATTGTGTAACTGCTGCTGCTTCCTCACCAGGGGCAGCTGTTTCTAACAGTGAACTAATGTCATTGCTCATACAAATACAGTGAGCTGGAGTCGCTGCATATTTCACAGTGAGGGGACTGATACTATTGCTTCTAGCACTGTGCCTCAATGTTTTTACTGTGAGACAGTGTTGATGCTGCTGCTACTAATAGAACTGTATGGTGGAGTTGCTGTTGGTAAAGCTATTAGTGCTAAGCTGATGTTGCTTGAGAACTGGACGTTGCTGCTTTAATCTGAAGTTCATGGTGATGCTGTTCTGTTATTCTGAAAGCTCATGTTGTTGTTTCTGTTCTAGAAGTCCAAGTTACTACTACATCTGCTAGCTCTGAAAATTTTATGCTTCCAGCATAAAACTGACAGCAGAAGCAGCAAACTCTTTCTGTTGCCAGCACTGTAATTTACCATGGAATGTGTTTCTGCAGCTGCTATCACTGAAATTAGTAGCTCCTAGAAGGCGCAGCTACCATTCCCGGAAGTTGCTTTTGATATGAGAACTGTAAGGTACTGTTGCTGCACTAGAAATATTCGTATGTCGATACTGATAACACTGGGAGGTGTTGCTGCAGTTAGTAGCAGATGCTGCTACTAACACAAAAGGGGATAGTAGCACTGGAAGATGTTTCTGCTGCTGATGCTGATAGTAAAGGGCGGGGCTGTTTGCTACTGCTTCTCCAGAAGAGGGGTTATGCTGCTACTCTGGAAGAGGGTTTCTGCAGCTGCTAACTCTGGGTGAGGGTTTATGCTGCTGCTAATTCTGAAAGAGTTTATGCTGCTGTTAACTCTTGAAGAAGGTTTATGCTGCTCCTAATTCTGAAAGAGGGTTTATGCTGCTGCTAACTCTTGTAGAAGGTTTATACTGTTGCTAATTCTTGAAGGTTTATGCTGCTGCTAATTCTGAAAGAGAGTTTATGCTGCTGCTAACTCTTTAAGAGGGTTTATGCTGCTCCTAATTCCGAAAGAGGGTTTATACTGCTGCTAACTTTTGAAGAAGGTTTATTCTGTTGCTAATTCTTGAAGGTTTATGCTGCTGCTAATTCTAAAAGAGAGTATGATGCTGCTAACTGAAAGAGGGTTTATGCTTCTCCTAATTCTGAAAGAAGGTTTGTGCTGCTGCTAACTCTTGAAGGTTTATGCTGCTGCTAACTCTTGAAGGTTTATGCTGCTGCTAACTCTTGAAGAAGGTTTATGCTGCTGCAAACTCTGGATGAGGATTTATGTTGCTGGTAAGTCTGGAAGGGGTTTCTGCTGCTGTTAACTCTAGGAGGGTTTCTGCTCCTGTTAACTCTGAAAGTGTTTCTGCTACTGCTAATTCTAGAAGTGTTTCTGCTGCTGCTAATTCTAGAAGGGTTTCTGCTGCTGTTAATTCTATAAAGGTTTCTGCAGCTGCTAATTCTATAAGGGTTTCTAGTGTTGCTAACTCTGGAAGGGTTGCTGCTGCTCTTAATTCTAGAAGGGTTTCTGGTGCTGTTGATTCTAGAAGAGTTTTTGTTGCTGATAACTCTAGAAGGGTTTCTGCTGCATCTAATTCTGGAAGGATTTCTGCGGTTGGTGCTGTTAGCACTGAAAATTACTGCTGCTAGAATTGGACGACACGTCTGCTTCTGCTAACACCAGGTGTTGCTGCTGTCGCTCTTGCTGCTGCTTATACGGTCTTCCTGCTACAAGTACTGAAAACTGCTCTTTCTGCTCGCACCAGAATTCTTTTGATTTTGTTAGATAACAAAGTTTTGGGTTAACATTTGTTGCTAGCAGTGCTGACATTGTTGTGCTGTTGTTCCTGTTTTAGCATTAATTGTCGTTAGCCTCAATATTTTTTTTTGCTATTGCTGCTGCTTTTTCTGCTATCACAGAATTTATTGTTATTGCTAATAATTTTTTTTCTGTTGTTGTTGCTGATGTTAACAATAAAAAATAAATCTGAAAATTATTGTTCCTTTTGGTGTCGCTGTGGATTGTTGTTGCTGGTGCTGCTAGCTCAGCACACTTTGCTATTGCTGTTATCAATAAAAAAAATGGTTGGTTCTGGATTGATGTTATTGTTACTGTTAGCCTTGTAGAGTGTTGTTGCTGTTGCTAGCCCAGTAGATTGCTATTTTTGCTGCTGCTAGCACTGTTGAGTACTGTTGCTGCTGCTAGCGCTGTAGATCGTTGTTGCTGCTTCTAGCCCTGTAGATTGTTGTAGTTGCCTCTGCTAGCCCTGTAGATTATTGTTGCTGCTGCTAGCCCTGTAGATTACTGTAGTTGCTGTTTTTAGCCCTGTAGATTGTTGTTGATGTTACTGCTGCTATCCGCGTAGATTGTTAGTTGTTGCTGCTGCTAGCCCTGTAGGTAATTGTAGTTACTGCTGCTACCCCTGTAGATTATTGTAGTTGCATTGTTGTTGCTGCTGCTAGCCCTGTAGATAATTGTAGTTGCTGCTGCTACCCCTGTAGATTATTGTAGTTGCTGCAGCTAACCCTGTAGATTGTTGTTGTTGCTCCTAGCCCTGTAGATTATTGTAGTTGCTGCTGCTAAGCCTGTAGATTGTTGTTGCTGCTGGTACCCCTGTAGATTATTGTAGTTGCTGCTGTTAGCCATGTAGATTGTTGTAGTTGCTGCTGGTAGCTCTGTAGATTATTGTAATTGCTGCTGGTAGCCCTGTAGATTGTTGATGATGTTGCTGCTGCTAGCCGTGTAGATTGTTGTTGCTGCTGCTAGCCCTGTAAATTGTTATTGTTGCTTCTGCTAGCCCTGTAAATTATTGTAGTTGCTGCTGCTAGCCCTATAGAGTGTTGCTGCTGCTAACCCTGTAGATTGTTGTTGCTGCTGCCAGCCCTGTAGATGGTTGTTGTTGCTGCTGATAGCCCTGTAGTCTGTTGTTGCTGCTGATAGCCTTGTAGTTTGTTGTTACTATCCCTGTATATTGTTGTTGCTGCTGCTGCTATCCCTGTAGACTGTTGTTGCTGCTGCTAACCCTGTAGATTGTTGTTGCTGCTGATAGCCCGGTAGATCATTGTTACTTCTAGCCCTGTAGATTGTTGTTGCTGCTGCTAGCCCTGTAGATAGTTGTTGCTAGAAGCCCTGTAGATTGTTGTTGTTGTCGCTATCCCTGTAGATTGTTGTTGTTGTCGCTATCCCTGTAGATTGTTGTTGTTGCTAACAATGGAAATTGTTGATGTTGCTGGTACCAACACTGTGAATTGATATTATTGCTGCCAGTCTGGTTACTTACTGCTGCTGCTTCTGCTAATGCTGCTGTTGTTGCTGCTTCCCCTCAGCACCGTAAATTATTATTGTTATTATTATTTTATTATTGTTAAATTTAAGGAAAGCACTAAATCCGTATGTGGGTGTTCTTTTATTGATGTCAGGAGGTCGGAGGCCACCACGGGTCGATTCTCCAGGGTCACGCTGTTGACCTAGGAAGTAATCTGTGCTTTACACACACACGCGTTGTGTGTGTGTGTGTGTAAAGCACAGATTACTTCCAAGGTCAACTGTGTGACCCTAGGGAATCGACCCGTGGTGACCTCTGATCTCCTGACATCAATAAATGAACACGCACATGAACTTGTTGATATCAATTGTGCAGTGATGGATTGACAACACACATGGAGAGAGAGAGAGAGAGAGAGAGA
>NC_091312.1:15058640-15063640 GCF_038502225.1 Cherax quadricarinatus
AAAATAACGAAATAATCTAAGGAATTGGTTCTCAGTCTGTGGTCCGCGGACTCAGGGGGCCGCTGAGTTATTGCAAAGGATTCGCAAAACTTCGAAGCAAGTATTGCTCCTCCAGTCAATGCTTGATTTCTTTCGTTATGTATCCCCTGGTGAGGGGGCTCAAGATTCAAGGGATTAGACATTTCCTCTTGTTTTTTGGCTCGAGCCTGAGTGTTTTCCCATTCCCCAGGCGCTCTATGACCTCCCTACGGGTTTGGCACTTCTCCTTACATACAATAATAATAATAATAATAATAATAATAATACCCCTCCAAATTTATAAAATGGGTGTAGCGTAAGTATTTTTTAGGTTATATGGGGGCCCTCGTATTCGAAAAGATTGGGAGTTACTGCTCAGTTTAAAGGATTCAACAAATTGTATGGAAGCTTTCACTCCATATACTTAAATGTTCAGTTGGTTATCCGTAGATTTTCTTTAACTGTCCCCAATGTCTGTTGCTTTTAGATTGGTGGCCCATTGGGCGAAGATTCCTTTCTTGTGTTGGTAACACGGTTGTGTTGTGTTGTGTTGTACGATATGTCACTTGTGTGTCCCACATGCAGTCTTTTATTTCTCTACATTTAAAAATATTTAAAAGTCTATTATCAATTTATGAAGTTCGTGTAGATGGTCTTGCATGTAATACTCTCCTCTCACTGTACATTAATCCTGAGGGAAACCAAACACGAATGCATTCACTTAGGGCACCTTTATTGAAAATATTTCTTTTATAATTGTAGATTAGTGTTTTCTATCGGTGGTTTAGAGTTCTCTAATTTGTAATGATTGTTCTTATTTTACTTCTATTTAAACTTGAAGGTTCTCAGTGGATAAATTAAGAATTCCTTTATTTAACAAATTAAATATATGTACTCGTGTGTACACAATTAAGCAACACGTACATAGAAAATAGGGTAAAATTGCACTCTGCTGTTTACTAAATCATTGATTTGGTAAACTGATGTCTTTAATGTTCATATGTTGTGAGAAGATATTCTAGATGCGAGTTAGTTCAGAAGAGAATGATCGTCGAACGAGGGATGTTCTTGAGAAAACAAAGTCAGAGTTCAACTGCTGATGGTTGCCTATCATATGATATAATAGTTGTCTCCTTGCTGCCTAAGAAGTTGGGCCATTTAAGGGAAACAGACAATATTTACTTTTTACACAACATATACCACATCAAGTATCTTTGGCTAAATTCTGATAATTTCGAAATTTTCGTGTGACCACTTCCATTGCTATAAAAATTATGTAGTCCAATACTAGACTTATGTTTATACGAATCGCTAAACCCAGGTGAATTGTTTGACACAAGGAATGGCGAAGGCTCAATCATCCGTCCGCTAATCGCAAGACCGACACGCAAAGCCAACTGTATCCATCATTTTTTTTAGTTCAATAATTGTGTCAGTATTCCCTCGTATACATTACCTAAATTTAAAGTTAAAAATTTTGGCGTGGGTATCGTGAGTGCAGAGATGGTAGAACACTTGTAATGACGCGTGTTGCAAACCTGTTTCATGCACGCCTCCGGTAATTGAGTCTTACCATGCACACAAGTGACCCTGAGCCCCCGCCACCCAGGCATGAATAACTGCTGCTCCTGTCTATGAAGAAAATACACAGGTGCAGAGTAAGCTTTTATTGTGAAAAAGCTTTGGAATGAACGTTTCAGAGCAAAGGTTGAGGTTCTCCAGAGGGAACGACAAATTCCTACAGATTGCACAGGATCATTCATGTTGTGGAGGCAATGTAGGCCTGGGAGCTGTGACAAACAACAGTTTCATTAGTTAAGCTGACAGTAGAACAACGCGTGAAATCGATCACATGTATGTATGTCACAGATATGGTTCCCTCTAGCAAGCCACTGGTGCAGCTGGTAGTGCCGTCGGTGTGACAGCGATGGCTCCTCCCAATGGGGTGGAACCACATAAATAATGAGGCTTCCATCCTTCAAGCTGAGTTGTTAGCAATACTGTTCACACTCAAGAGTATGTACGTTCACACTTGACATTAATTGTGACTTTCTTTCTTCCCTAAATACTCTAAACTCTTTAACACATGACAGTAACAAGATCATATCGTCCCACATCATTTTTCCGATGCACAGTAGAACTGAAAAATTATGCAAACAACTAAATTACTCTCCAGTTGATCTTCGACCGTATTCCGGGTTTAAATGCACGTGTTCACATACAACACTGAAATTTACTCGGTGAGTTTTTTATTATATTATGTGCTCGAGCACATTGCTAGTGTTTTTGAATTTAGGTAAAGAAGTCTGTTATAGCTTTGAGCTATCTAGCAAATCGTATTATCTTAAACGAGTATTATGACATTGAGTCGTCTTCAACCAGTCTAAGAATGAAATTTTCAACAGGGTTATAGTCCTGCAACAGCGACACTGACGTCAGTCACTCCAGCTACTATTATATGCTCATGCAGGAAGAGCCATACACCTCTTAGTGTATATATCCTGCTGACGTAGATCTAATTAAATTCAGACTTTGTCAGCAAAATTAGTCTTACATTGCATCGTTGTGTTATTTAATGTTAACATTTTCAGCGGTTTATAAACACCTTTTTCACGTGTTTACAAAATGCCAAAATATTTTTTCCATATTGGCATATCAGACATTGTAATGAAGTATCGAAACTTCTGTTGCAAATTGCTCACTCATTACCAAGTGTAACGTGTTTTGTCCAAAGGAAAAGTGAGGCCTAGTTCCTGGACCCGGTATATACCGTTGTACTCTCCATTACCGCCCGCGGGGTAGGTATATAACGGTGTATGAATCCATCAAATCAATTTTAAAACTCGTTCCAATGTAGCGTGAACCATAATTACAAACACAATGGAATTGCCCACGCCTCCCCGACAAATTTAACGTTCGAACTGCAACGTACAAATGAGGCCAACATATGATTACATTACTGAGTCCACCAGTGACGTCAACTGCGACGTGTTTTGTGAGTAATTGTATTATTTTGTGAGTACTTATGTGTCAGTTGTTATTGCTGCTCTTGCAACGTTAATAAACGAGATGACAAGAAAAAAAATATTGTTGGCCATCTTACTCAGTTCTTTATATGCGCGAATTTTGTTGCTATTGGTGTTGTTTTCGTTATTATTATTATTCTTAATGTTTTAACAGTTCGTTCCTCACCAAGGCATGTTAACCAGAAGGAAAACATTTTCACTATAGCAAATCAAACACACAGAGCAAACCTATATTAGAACATTTCTCGCAGTGTAAGCTGCATCAAGTTACGATGAAGCTGACACTACGAAACGTGGTTTTAATAAAGGCTCTCTCGCTCTGTTTATGTCTCTTTGATTTACTACGTGTGGGCTCACAGGATCTTTCATATTTCACTCTCACCATAACTCATTTCGTAACTGTCTTTGCGGACATGACGTCCAGGAGAGGACAGGTAGGGTGCGTGTGTCTTACTAATGATGGATGAGGCCTCCACTATATGTACTGATTGGCCCACATAGGTTTGGAGCTTCACATGCTAGAGATAATAAAAATATTATTATTAATAGTATTATTATTATTATTAGCAGCAACAGCACCTGTAGTACTAGTGGTGGAGGTGTTATAATAATTATTATTATTATTTCTGTTATTATTATTATTAGTAGTATCAGTGGTAGTAATAGTAGTAGTAGTAGCAGTACTAATAATAGTAATAATAATAATGAGTATAATAAAATCTACTGTGCTATGTATCCAGTGGGCCTTCGTATTATCATATGTCTTGTACAGTAATTTTGAAATAAGATTTGTATTTGCATAAGTATATACACTGAAGGATATACATCTGTTAGTGTATATATTGTGTTCCCAGCTAGAAAAGACACATCATTTATCCATAAAAGGTGGTCGTGGGCTTCAATATAGTATTGAAACTGGTGGTTTAGATAAAAACTCACTTGAAATATATATACACGGACGAAACTGGTGCTCAGTAGTTGTGGTCCATAAGACGTTTAGTGTGGCCTGCTAGGCTGTACTACATCACATATGCGGACAAGTACTCACCAAGCACTACAAATACCAGGGACACCATATATAGAGTTAAATTATGTTAATCGACGATTTAGAGATTTAAATAGCACTCGTAACACCTAGTTAATTTTTTTAGACTAATTTCTTAATACAGAAATGTATGGGCGTCTGTAGCTTACTGAGAAATAAAAGTAGTGTTACGACTAATGCACAATTAGTGAAGTTTTCTTTTGACAAGTGTATAGAAGAGACTGATGATTTTTTTATTTTTTTTTTCATTTTCCGTCCAACATTTTTGGGCAGGGCGCATAGTGAGCATTATGTTAACGCCATTAATCAACACACTGTACTTCTCCAGTATCTGTCTGCGAAATTCCACATTATCTTCATTCAGACTTCTTCCTTTGTTGTTGTTGTTGTTATCATTGTTGCTGCTATTGTTGCTGCTGTTACTGTTCTATTTCTTGCTGTATATTATTATGCTTACATTATTACTGCAACTGAAACAATTGGCTCAGGTCTACAAAAAGTATCTACACCGAGAGATATGCAACTTTCAATATATATGCAATGAGAGTTTCATATAATCTCTATTTAGGTATCCTTGCCTGTTCATATACAAGTGACACGCAACCTTAATGATCCTCGTGCAATCGAGAGGCTTTAAACCTGATAAACCACACCAGAGTTATTCTCATCTCCCTTTAAACCTGGTAAACCAAATCAGAGTTAGGTGCACCACGACTTCCAGCTAGTGCACTGCATACACTAAATGAGGACGAGTAATCTTTTGTGACTCCGTGTCAGCTTTACAGAGTTACGAGTGTTAACTGCAGGATTTATAGTGTGTAAAAAGCATCGCATTAGGTAGAGCAGTTATTTTATAAACGGGTTTCCTGTATAAACTTTTTCGAATGTACATACATTAAAATAAAGGATAT
>NC_091312.1:15068640-15078640 GCF_038502225.1 Cherax quadricarinatus
CTCTTCTTTCCTGAAGAAAACTCAGAATGCAGCATCCCTGTTTCTTGTTTAGATGCCTCTCATGTCTCCTCACCTGAATAAAACTCAGAATGTGACATTCCCATTTCTTGTTTAGCTGCCTCTCATCTCTCCTGAAGAAAACTCAGAATGCAGCATCCCTCTTTCTTGTTTAGCTGCCTCTCATGTCTCCTTACCTGAATTAAGCTCAGAATACAGCATCAGTTTTTTATTTAGCGGTTTCGCATGTCTCCTCTCCTGAAGAAAACTCAGAATACAGCGTCACTGTTTTTGTTTGACTGCCTCTTATCTTTCCTCACCTGAAGAAAACTCAGAATGCAGCGTCAGCATCACTGTTTCCCCACCAAATATGTTAGTACTGTAAGGAAAAGTATTTTGTGTTGATATGCTTACACAGCTTTTTGTTGTTGATGTTAATATTAGTGTCGTTGTTGTTGTTTGTTTTGCTCCTGTTGTTGTTGCTGTTGCTGCTGCTGTTCTTTCCACTTCACGTTTTTTATTTAATTTCTTCTTTTTTAATTTTTCATATTTCATTTTTATCGTTTTTTCTTCTTCCTCTTCATTATCTTATTATTATTTGATACTATTTTCTGTCCCGTTTTTAAATTATTTTCATTTTGCGATTTTCATTGTGGAAATTTGCTCTTAAAATTAAAAAAAAAACATAAATGTGATTAGCACGTCTCTCAGGCGTTCCTTCGAAATACGTCTTCTTTGACAAATGTTTTCCTATACAAACATTTTCCTAAACGAATGTTGTTACAAACGTTGTCCACCAGTAATTTGACCTCATTAATTTTTCTTACTCGTGTATTTCTGTACGTTTCCTTTTTTTGCGCCCCTTTTGTTATTCTCCCACAAACGATTCTCCTAAGAAGGATTTTTTCCTTCAAACTTTCTCCCAAAAATAAATTCTTTTTTCGCAAGGCCTATTTTACAAACGTTTCCTGTCATATGACTTTTTCACTCAAAACCTTTTCTTGCTCAAAGTTTTCTTCCTCAGACTTAAGTGAAACTTTTAGATAAAACTTTTTTTGTATCAAGCTTTAAGCACCTGTTAAATGTTTTTATTTTAAGTAGTTTTCCCCTAAAAGGTTTTTCCTTTAAAACTTGATCCTTTAAAGCTTTACCCTTTGAAAGGTTTTTTCCTGCAAACCATTATTTTTGTAAAGGTTGTCTCCCACAGATTTTTCTTCATATATTTTCTACCACATACGTTATATTGTAATACAAACGTTTTTCAGCTCAAAAAGTTTTTCTGACAAATCCTCTCTTCAGAAATGTTTCGAAAAACAAGATCTCATCTGAAGCGTTTTCTCCACAAATAAGTTCCACCTCAAGACGTTATTCCCTCAAAATATTTTCCTGTGTAACGTTTTCCTATCACGCCTAGCGGTATTATCATGGAGCGGGGAGAACTGTGGCCCAAATTTGTTATAAAAGTTTTATGATTGCCTATCAGCGTGTTTAACACACTCTCTCTCTCTCTCTCTCTCTCTCTCTCTCTCTCTCTCTCTCTCTCTCTCTCTCTCTCTCTCTCTCTCTCTCTCTCTCTCTCTCTCTCTCTCTCTCTCTCTCTCTCTCTCTCTCTCTCTCTCTCTCTCTCTCTCTCTCTCTCTCTCTCTCTCTCTCTCTCTCTCTCTCTCTTTTACACACAGGGTTTGACAAGGTTAGGATCCTAGCTTTATTGACAGCTATTTACAGGTTAGGATTCCCTAACTTTATTGGTGGCAAGCTAGGACTATTACCTACATCAGCTCATTTGAAAGCATTTTTGTTATGAGACATACAAGTAGGGAACAGGATGAAGTTGGAGCCATCTGTGGGCCAGCATTTTCATTTGATCAACTGACGTTATCTCGTTGACATCATTATGCTGTACAGAATGTGTTCCATACTCGAGTCATCCTGGGAATGTATGATCTCAGATGGAGTGATGTTCTGGAGAAGGGTACAGCCAGAGTGAAGTTGCTGCTTTCTGCCCGTCTTGTGGCATAAAAGCTTGTTTCACGCTGTCCTCGAAGTGGATCAAGTGTGGTGTTTTGACAATATTGGCCTTGTACATAACTCTCTCTCTCTCTCTCTCTCTCTCTCTCTCAACTCTCTCTCTCTCTCTCTCTCTCTCTCTCTCTCTCTCTCTCTCTCTCTCTCTCTCTCTCTCTGTCTCTCTCTCTCTCTCTCTCTCTCTCTCTCTCTCTCTCTCTCTCTCTCTCTCTCTCTCTCTCTCTCTCTCTCTCTCTCTCTCTCTCTCTCTCTCTCTCTCTCTCTCTCTCTCTCTCTCTCTCTCTCTCTCTCTCTCTCTCTCGCTCTCTCGCTCTCTCGCTCTCGCTCTCTCTCTCTGCTCCCGATTCCGTCTACTCGTTTATCTTATTTATTCCTCTCTTACTCCCTCTTCCTTTGCTTACATTTTTTCCGTTTGATTCTTCTCTTTTACGTTTTCCTTCTCTAAACCTCCTGTGTTTTTGACCTTCTCCAATACCACCAACAAAAACTTCCTCCACCTCTTCCTCCAACACTACCCACCACCGCCTCCAACACCACCCACCACCACACCACCCATCACCAGCATCTCCTCCAACACTACCCACCAAGAAGGCGTTTGACACAGTTCCACACAAGAGATTAGTGCAAAACCTGGAGGACTAAGAAGGGATAACAGGGAAGGCACTACAATGGATCAGGGAATACTGTACGTGGCGAGGTGTTAGAGTATGCGCCTGTGACCAGCGGGGTCTCACAGGGGTCAATCCTAGGACCAGTGCTGTTTCTGGTATTTGTGAACGACATGACGGAATGAATAGACTCCGAAGTGTCCCTGCTTGCAGATGACGTGAAGTTGATGAGAATAATTCACTCGATCGAAGATCAGGCACAGCTACAAAGGGATCTGGACAGGCTGCAGACCTGGTCCAGCAATTGGCAAAGTCATTAAGATTGGGGAAGGACAAAGAAGACCGCAGACGGAGTACAGTCTAGGGGGGCCAGAGACTACAAACCTCACTCAAGGAAAAAGATCTTGGGGTGAGTATAACACCAGGCATCTCCTGAGGTGCACATCAACCAAATAACTGCTGCAGCATATGGGCGCCTAGCAAACCTCAGAACAGCATTCCAACATCTTAATATGGAATCTTTCAGGACCCTGTACACCGTGTACGTTAGGCCCATATTA
This sequence comes from Cherax quadricarinatus, assembly GCF_038502225.1. Taxonomy (NCBI): domain Eukaryota; kingdom Metazoa; phylum Arthropoda; class Malacostraca; order Decapoda; family Parastacidae; genus Cherax; species Cherax quadricarinatus. Next base: position 15,071,831 of record NC_091312.1, read on the forward strand.
GAGTATGCGGCACCAGTTTGGAACCCACACCTAGCAAAGCACGTAAAGAAACTTGAGAAAGTGCAAAGGTTTGCAACAAGACTAGTCCCAGAGCTAAGGGGTATGTCCTACGAGGAGAGGTTAAGGGGAATCGACCTGACGACACTGGAGGACAGGAGAGAAAGGGGGGACGTGATAACGATATACAAAATACTGAGAGGAATTGACAAGGTGGACAAAGACAGGATGTTCAAGAGATGGGACACAGCAACAAGGGGACACAGTTGGAAGTTGAAGACACAGATGAATCACAGGGATGTTAGGAAGTATTTCTTCAGCCACAGAGTAGTCAGGAAGTGGAATAGTTTGGGAAGCGATGTAGTGGAGGCAGGATCCATACATAGCTTTAAGCAGAGGTATGATAAAGCTCACGGTTCAGGGAGAGTGACCTAGTAGCGACCAGTGAAGAGGCGGGACCAGGAGCTAGGACTCGACCCCTTTAACCTCAACTAGGTGAGAACTAGGCGAGTACCACCAGCCACCTCCAACACTACCCACCACCAGCCACCTCCAACACCACCACCACCACCTCCACCACCACCACCTCCATTCCCTCCAACACCTTCACCGGCGCCGCCACCATCAACATCGCCGCCACCATCAACATCGCCACCACCGCCGCCGTTCCAGCCGCCATCGCAGCCACCACCACCGCCGTCACCACCGTCGCCACCACCGCCGAAGCCCCCGCCGCCATCGCAGCCACCACCACCGTCGCCACCACCGCCGCCACCACCGCCGCCGCCGCTCCCGCCGCCATCTCAGCCACCACCACCACATCCTTCTCCAACACCACTAACAATCACCTGCTAGTCTCCAGCACTCGCCCGCCTCCCTATAATTGATTAAGACACGCCCCTGTACAGCTCTTGCCCTCCATGACCAATATAGAAATATAGATTTTCTCCCAAGACCGAATGAGATGCCCGAAAAGATGCCCAGGTAGGCCAGAGGTGGGATTTGTTTTAGAGTAAAGTTGTTACGCACCTGCTTAATCTCTCTCTCTCTCTCTCTCTCTCTCTCTCTCTCTCTCTCTCTCTCTCTCTCTCTCTCTCTCTCTCTCTCTCTCTCTCTCTCTCTCTCTCTCTCTCTCTCTCTCTCTCTCTCTCTCTCTCTCTCTCTCTCTCTCTCTCTCTCTCTCTCTCTCTCGGTCTTGTGTACTACTTTATTGAACACACACGTATGCACGCACACACACACACACACACACACACACACACACACACACACACACACACACACACACACACACACACACACACACACACACACACACACACACACACACACACACACACACACACACACACACACACACGCACACACACGCACACACATGCACACACATGCACACACATGCACACACACGCACACACACGCACACACACACGCACACACACTTGCACACACACTTGCACACACATGCACGCACACACGCACGCACACACACACGCACACACACAGTGAAGAGGCGGGGCCAGGAGCTTGGACTCGACCCCTGTAACCTCAACTAGGTGAGTACAACTAGGTGAGTACACACACACACATACACACACAGTGAAAGTGACCTTCAAGGCAGAATCGACTCGGAACAGGATCCTGCAGGAGAAAGCACGATTGAGGGACATGCCGGCATACAGGAAGGTGTATCTCGACCGTGACAGAACACAAGAAGAAAGGCAGAAACTGAGAGAGATGGTACAAAGGCGAAAGGAGGAAAGAGATGGGATGGAGAAGACAGACAGGAGATCCCAGACCCAGGAAGAAGATCAAATACAGCCACCCTCACAACTTCCTATAGAAGATTCCCAACCAGGTCAACCCCAGTGCAACCAAACACTCTAAATCAAAACACCCATGCCACATCCACTACATTACAAACTCCACCCCCACAGCAACAACCCACAGTTCCTTACCAGGTCTCCCACTTCCCCAACCCCAATATACCTCCCAGACCACAGTCTTAGAAAAGAAGTTGAAGGTGTGGTATACAAATGCAGATGGAATAACAAACAAGTATGAGGAGTGGCACGAAAGAATCAAGGAGACATCCCCAGACATAATAGCACTCACAGAAACAAAACGCACCAGAATAATAACAGATTCAATCTTTCCATCCGGATATCAAATCCTCAGGAAAGACAGAGGGAGGAGAGGGGGAGGAGGAGTTGCACTGCTCATTAAAAACCAGTGGGGTTTCGAGAAAATGGAAGGAATGGATGGCACGGGCGAAAGGGACTACTTAGTAGGAACAATCCAGTCTGAGGGACATAAGGTGATAATTGCAGTAATGTACAACCCACCACAGAACTGCAGGAGGCCAAGAGAAGAATACGATGAGAGCAACAGAGCAATGATCGACACACTAGCCGAGGTGGCCAGGAGAGCACACATGGGGGGAGCAAAGTTACTAGTTATGGGTGATTTCAACCTCAAAGAGATTGACTGGGAAAACCTGGAGCCCCATTGGGGTCCCAAAACATGGAGAGCCAAGATGATGGATGTGGTACTGGAAAACCTCAGGCATCAACATGTTAGAGACACTACCAGAGAGAGAGGAGAGGATGAACCAGCAAGGCTGGACCTTGTATTCACCTTGAGTAGTTCGGACATCGAGGGTATCATGTATGAAAGGCCCCTGGGAGCTAGTGATCATGTGGTTCTGTGCTTCGACTACATAGTTGAGCTCCAAGTGGAGAGAGTAGCAGGAATAGGCTGGGAAAAACCAAACTACAAAAGGGGGAACTACTCAGGCATGAGGAACTTCCTTCAAGACATTCAGTGAGAGAGGGAACTGACAGGAAAACCAGTACAAGAAATGATGGACTATGTAGCAACAAAATGCAAGGAGGCAGAGGAGAGGTTTGTTCGCAAGGGAAACAGAAATAATGGGAAGAACAGAACGAGTCCTTGGTTCACCCAAAGGTGTAGGGAGGCAAAAACTAGGTGTACTAGAAGACAGAGAACTCAGGAAAATAAAGAAATCAGCCGAAGAGCCAGAAACGAATATGCACAGATAAGAAGGGAGGCTCAGAGACAATATGAAAATGACATAGCATCAAAAGTAAAGACTGACCCGAAGCTGTTGTACAGCCACATCAGGAGGAAAACAACAGTCAAGGACCAGGTAATCAGACTGAGGAAGGGTGATGGGGAATTCACAAGAAACGACCAGGAGGTATGTCAGGAACTCAACACAAGATTTAAAGAGGTATTTACAGAGGAAAGCAGTAGGACTCCAGGAAATCAGAACAGGGGGGCACACCAGCAAGTGCTGGATGAGGTACATATAACCAAGGAGGAGGTGAAGAAGCTGCTATGCGAACTTGACACCTCAAAGGCGGTGGGACCAGACAACATCTCTACATGGGTCCTTAAAGAGGGAGCAGAGATACTGTATGAGCCATTAACAAAGATCTTTAACACATCATTTGAAACTGGGCAACTCCCTGAGGTATGGAAAATGGCAAATGTAGTCCCAATTTTTAAAAAGGGAGACAGACATGAGACACTAAACTACAGACCTGTATCACTAACGTGTATAGTATGCAAGGTCACGGAGAAGATCATCAGGAGGAGAGTGGTGGGGCAACTGGAAAGAAACAAGTGTATAATTGACAACCACCACGGTTTAAGGGAAGGAAAATCCTAGAGTTTTATGACAAGGTGACAGAAGTAAGACAAGAGAAAGAGGGGTGGATCGACTGCATATTTTTGGACTGCAAGAAGGCCTTCGACACAGTTCCTCACAAGAGGTTACTGCTAAAGCTAGAGGATCAGGCACACATAACAGGAAAGGCACTGCAATGGATCAGAGAATACCTGACAGGGAGGCAACAACGAGTCATGGTACGCGACGAGGTGTCAGAGTGGGCGCCTGTGACAAGCGGGGTTCCACAGGGGTCAGTCCTAGGACCTGTGCTGTTCTTGGTATATGTGAACGACATAACGGAAGGGATAGACTCAGAAGTGTCCTTGTTTGCAGATGATGCGAAGTTAATGAGAAGAATCAAATCGGATGAGGATCAGGCAGGACTACAAAGAGACCTGGACAGGCTACAAGCCTGGTCCAGCAACTGGCTCCTTGAATTTAACCCTGCCAAATGCAAAGTCATGAAGATTGGGGAAGGGCAAAGAAGACCGCAGACACAATATAGTTTAGATGGCCAAAGACTGCAAACCTCACTCAAGGAAAAAGATCTGGGGGTGAGTATAACACCGAGCATATCTCCTGAGGCGCACATCAATCAGATAACTGCTGCAGCATACGGGCGCCTGGCAAACCTACGGATAGCGTTCCGATACCTCAGTAAGGATTCGTTTAAGACTCTGTATACCATTTACGTCAGGCCCATACTGGAGTATGCAGCACCAGTCTGGAATCCACTCCTAGCCAAGCACGTCAATAAATTAGAGAAAGTGCAAAGGTTTGCAACAAGACTAGTCCCAGAGCTACGGGGATTGTCCTACGAAGAAAGGTTGAGGGAAATCGGCCTGACGACACTGGAGGACAGGAGGGTCAGGGGAGACATGACATATAAAATACTGCGCGGAATAGACAAGGTGGACAAAGACGGGATGTTCCAGAGAAGGGACACAGACACAAGAGGTCACAATTGGAAGTTGAAGACTCAGATGAATCAAAGGGATGTTAGGAAGTATTTCTTCAGTCATAGAGTAATCAGGCCGTGGAATAGCCTAGAAAGTGACGTAGTGGAGGCGGGAACCATACATAGTTTTAAGGCGAGGTATGATAAAGCTCATGGGGCAGGGAGAGAGAGGACCTAGTAGCAATCAGCGAAGAGGCGGGGACAGGAGCTGTGAATCGACCCCTGCAACCACAAATAGGTGAGTACAAATAGGTGAGTACACACACCCACACACACACACACATACACACACACACATACATACACACACATACACACACACACACATACACATACACACACACATACACATACACACACACACAAACACACACAGACACACACACTCACGCAAACACACACACACACATACACACACATGTACACACACACATACACACACACATACACACATACACACACACACACTCACACACATACACATACACACACACTCACACACATACGCATACACACACACACACACATACACACACACACACACACACACACACACACACACACACACACACACACACACACACACACACACACACACACACACACACACACACACACACACACACGCACGCACGCACACACACATAACTGCATACCTCACTCAAGGAAAAAGAACTTGGGGTGAGTATAATACCGAGCACATCTCCTGAGGCGCACATCAATCAGATAACTACTGCAGCATACGGGCGTCTGGCAAACCTAAAGATAGCGTTCCGATACCTCAGTAAGGAATCGTTCAAGACTGTGTATCATATACGTCAGGCCCATACTGGAGTATGCAACACCAGTTTGGAATCCACACCTGGTCAAGCACGCCAAGAAATTAGAGAAAGTGCAAAGGTTTGCAATAAGACTAGTCCCAAAGCTAAAGGGATTGTCCTACGATGAAAGGTTAAGGAAAATTGGCCTGACGACACTGGAGGACAGGAGGGTCAGGGGAAACATGATAACAACATACAAAATACTGCGCGGAATAGATAAGGTGGACAGGATGTTCTAGAGATGGGCCACAGGAACAAGGGGTCACAATTAGCAGTTGAAGACTCAGATGAGTCAGAGGGATGTTAGGAAGTAGTTTTTCAGTCATAGAGTTGTCACGCAGTGGAATAGTCTAGAAAGTGACGTAGTGGAGGCGGGAACCATACATAGTTTTAAGACGAGGTTTGATAAAGCTCATGGAACAGGGAGAGAGAGGACCTAGTAGCAATCAGTGAAAAGGCCGGGCCAAGAGCTATGGATCGACTCCTGCAACCACAAATAGGTGAATACAAATAGGTGAGTACACACACACACACACACACACACACACTAATCACATTTGGGTGTTCCGACTTCACCAATCCGGCAAAGCCTGAGGGAGCACTGTTTCTCTATTACTGGCCAGTCTAAACCAACTTTCTCTATTTCTCTCTCTCATTTTCTCGTGCAGTACCTAAAAATCTTTAATATTTTTCTAATTCTGAAGCTCATTGTATGAATGGTCAAAGAAGAAGGAGAAATCGACAAGGTCAGCTATCAAGATGCGTCTCTCAGTCACTTACACTTGCAGTACGAAGTGGAAAGAAGCTGTTGCCTGGCCAACAGCAGGCATATGGCACTGAGTCTAGTGAACGGAAAAAAGAAAGTAAGGCACAGTATGTAGGGAAACCCTTATTATGCAACGTTCCGCCCATGAAGAAGGCTTCGTGAAGTACACAGAGAACATATCTCAAAACAGAGGTTATTTAGTGTAGAGTAAGTGAGCAGGTGACATACAACAGGGTACGTAAAACTCCAGTAAGATCCCCGGCCCATGTAAGGTACACACGTGAAAGGTGCACATGAAAGGTAGACACATGCAAGGTACACATATGATGGGTACACACATGAAGAGTACACACATACAAGGTACACACATGAAGGGTACACACATGAAAGGTACACACATGAATGGTACACACATGCAAGGTACACACATGAAGGGTACACACATGCAAGGTACACACATGAAGGGTGCACACATGCAAGGTACACACATGAAGGGTACACCTGTCAAGTACAAATAGAGCTATGGTTAGAGGAAGGGTGTACTTAAGAATAGAACGTTGCTGCAGTAGGCCTA
>NC_091312.1:15083640-15091140 GCF_038502225.1 Cherax quadricarinatus
TATTGTAACAAGAACAATTTATTTTAGCCTAACCCAACTAAATATATTCTAAATTTGTTTACAATAATTTAATACTAAACAAACACAGTGAAATATATTTTTTTCGTTAGGTTCAGAATGATTTTGGCGAAATTATTGCATACATAAATTTTCACTTGTCCTACATGGCAAGATGAACGTTGCTATTTAAGCCAAGAACGCAAGTTCTGCCTATTCGGCACGACATATATATATATATATATATATATATATATATATATATATATATATATATATATATATATATATATATATATATATATATATATATATATATATATATATATATATATATATATATATATAAACATAAGGTTAGGTAAGTTTCTTAAGGTTCTTTTGGTATAAAGTCAATAATTTTTATATTACCATAAATGAAAATAAATGTATCTTTAAATGTATAAGAGAAAATTTTAGAAAGGGTTTAATTTTAAATGAGTTCTTGCTAATTGATCAGTTTTACCTATTCGGCACGACCTATTATAATATATATAAGTAGTACTGAAGACGGCTCAGTGGCTCCTTCTACAGAGCAGTCTCTTCCTGAGTGGCTCCTCCTGAAAAGGGCTGCGGCTGAGTGGCTCCTTTTCCTGAGGGGCTCCCTTTCCTGAGCAGACTCCTTTTCACACCTATATGCTAATGACCTTGACGTCGCCCTCGAGACCACCTCACCCTCGAGACCACCTCGCCCTCGAGACCACCTCGCCCTCGAGACCACCCCACCCTCAACCCCCACCCACGACCCCTACCCACGACCCCCCACCCACGACCCCCACCCACGACTCCCACCCACGACCCCCACCCACGATCCCCACCCATGACCCCGACCCCACCCACGACCCCCACCCATGACCCCGACCCCACCCACGACCCCCCCGCACGACCCCCCCCACGCCCCCCCCACCCGCGCCCCCCACCCGCCCCCCGCCCTCGCGCCCGCCTGCCGCGCCCTCGTGCCCGCCTGCGACTTCTGCTGCACCTTCTGCAGCGTCGTCCGGATCGCCCCCGCGCCCCGAATTTTTTTCCGATTTTTTTTTTTAATTTTTTTTTTTAATTTCATTTTCTTGTGCTCTCCTCGGATCAAATTTTTGGATTCCCCCTCTCCCCACTTTCAACCCCATCCCAATTTTGTTTTCTCGATAATACAAAGACTCCATCTCCTTGGATCAAGGTTTTCTCGATAATACAAAGATTCCATCTCCTTGGATCAAGTTTTTCTCCTCCATCTCCTTGGATCAAGTTTTTGGATTCTCCCCTCTGGGGGTAAGCATTCAAATGAACTCCTCCTATGGGGCATGGTACTTTGTCTTACTACAGGTCTAAACAAGTGTGACGTCACCCCACCTGTGTTTACTCGGCGGTCAGTGAAGTCACGTGATGACCTCGCACATACAGGCTGAATCTTGTCGACTTCCCCCTATGTCAGTGACGTCACGTGATGACCGCACACAGGCTGAATCTTGTCGAGCAGACATTAACTTAAAATGCAGGATAACACTATTTATTATACAACCAATGCATTTCATATACATCCAACAAAAAAAATTCATTGAAAAAAGGTACAATTCATTGACTAAAATCAACATATTTTTCTCTTGAAGAAATTCTATACATTTTTTGTTCTGGATCTTCGTCATCCCCATCTCAGTATTACACATTTCATATACAACATAGGGAAAACATTACACATTTTCGATCTTAACCCAGGATAACCCAAATAGTTCCACATTTTTCGTTAATACCCACAACAATCCACAATTTCTTTACAAAAGATTCACTCTCCTCAAGTCTAGATATTTTTCTCGTTTTAACTATTTCATCTCAGGTCACTCCCCACGAAGTAACCTTCTCTCTCTCCTTCTCCCCACCCTCCCAAACCCACACACTCCCACCAACACCTCACAATTTTCACTCATAACCCACAATTTTTCTCGTTTTAACTATTTCATCAGAAAAAGTCACCACAACACTTACAACTTATAACCACTTTTCGATTAATTCACTAGTCACAATTTTACATATTACGAAGTTAATACGCACACACACCTCACTTTACTTTGAACACCTTCAAAACACTCTCATAAATCATTTGAATACTCACAAAAATACCTTTGAACATTTCCAAACAACACTGAAACACTTCCAAAATATCATTTTGAGTACTCCCAAATACACCACTGAATACTACTAAAACACCACTGAATACAGTCAAAACACCACCAAATTCACCATAAACTAATATCAACATAACAGACTAACACCCATTTTCACACAAATCCCCTCAAATCACTATAACGACGATTACCAATTTCTATCAGTACACTCACCTCCAACTAAGATATAACATGAGTGCAAAAAACATGAACACAATCCAAACACACACGAACACTTATAACAGAATCACTTCTTTTTCGGTATCTCTAGTTCGACAACAACGCCCACAACCCACAACACCCACATCCCACAACACCCACATCCCACAACACCCACATCCCACAACACCCACAACCCACAACACCCACAACAACCCACAACTTATAACCACTTTTTCCAGCATCTCTAGTTCGACATCACCCACAACCCACAACACCCACAACCCACATCACCCACACCCCACATCAACCCACAACTTATAATCACTTTTCAGCAACTCTAGTTCGACAACAACACCCACAACCCACAACACCCACAACCCACAATTTTTTCTCGTTTTAACTAATTTCATCAGAAAAAGTCACAACAACAACCCACTTATAACATCTTTTCGGTATCTCTAGTTCGACAACAACACCCACAACCCACAACACCCACATCCCACAACACCCACAACCCACATCCCACAACACCCACAACCCACATCACCCACACCCCACAATTTTTTCTCGTTTTAACTAATTTCATCAGAAAAAGTCACAACTTATAACCACTTTTTCAGCATCTCTAGTTCGACAACAATACCCACAACACCCACAATTTTTTCTCGTTTTAACTAATTTCATCAGAAAAAGACACAACAACAACCCACTTATTACATCTTTTTGGGTATCTCTAGTTCGACAACAATACCCACAACCCACAACACCCACAATTTTTTGTCGTTTTAACTAATTTCATCAGAAAAAGTCACAACAACAACCCACTTATAACGTCTTTTTCGGTATCTCTAGTTCGACAACATCACCCACAACCCACGACACCCACAACCCACAACACCCACAACCCACAATTTTTTTTTCTCGTTTTAACTAATTTCATGAGAAAAAGTCACATCAACAACCCACTTATAACATCTTTTTGGGTATCTCTAGTTCGACAACAATACCCACAACCCACAACACCCACAATTTTTTCTCGTTTTAACTAATTTCATCAGAAAAAATCAGAACAACAACCCACTTATAACGTCTTTTTCGGTATCTCTAGTTCGACAACAACACCCACAACCCACAATACCCACAATTTTTTCTCGTTTTAACTAATTTCATCAGAAAAAGTCACATCAACAACCCACAACTTATAACCACTTTTTTTGGTATCTCTAGTTCGACTACATTACCCACAACCCTCATCACTTACCAATTTATTCACAGTTTATTCGATACAAATTTTTCCCCTTCTTTTTACTGAATCTTAAATGTAATACATTACTAAAATTACTAAAATTACTAAAATTCTAATAAAATCCTCTCCATACCCATCTCCTTGTATCCACATAAATTGATATTATACTCACAACAACTAATCTCACTACCCAACTACTGCGACATGTTTCAACACCCTCCATTCTTTTCCAATATATGATAACTTTTCAATTCTATAATTTCTTTTTAAAATATTCAAACATTACCTTTATTTTCAGTAAAATCCCCCCATATTTCATTAAATTTCTAATACAGCCCTCCCCATACCCCTCTCCATCTCACCCACATTTCTTCACATCCACTCACCCATCTCCCAACACACCTCTTCTGAACACACACAAAAATCACATTTCACATCCACAGATGCATCTCATCACCCATCTCAAATCCACTAAAATAACTGTATCCAAGATATTCACAAAACTCTATGACCACCTAACACACACACACACACACACACACACACATACACACACACACACACACACAAACACGCACACACACACACACACACACACACACACACACACACACACACACACACACACACACACACACACACACACACACACACACACACACACACACACACACACACACACACACACACACAAACACGCACACACACACACACACACACACACACACACACACACACACACACACACACACACACACACACACACACACACACACACACACACACACACACACACACACACACACACACACACCTCACTTTACTTTGAACACCTTCAAAACACTCTCATACATCATTTGAGACCACCTTTTCTCAATAACTCTTAAGAAATATTCTCTCATCCACAACCTTTATCATCTCACTACAGAACAACCCCAAGATTACTTCGAACACTCTCATAAATCATTTGAATACTCACATAAACACCTTTGAACATTTCCAAACAACACTGAAGCACTTCCAAAATATCATTTTGAATACTCCCAAATAAGATTTATCATCTCTAATTTATCTACACTTACATATTTCATTAAATTACAACTCATCCACCATACTCCTCCCACATTCTCCAGACTTTACAACATTAGCACAAAAACTAACTCATACACTTATGACATGAGACATTTTACCAAAACTAACACAAACACACCCACACACACCACACTTTTACTTTGTACAACACCAAAAACAACATCAATTACCTTTGATTACTCCAAAAACATCATTTGAACACATTCAAAAACATCATCAAGCTCCTTTGAATACTCCCAAAACACCACTGAATACTACCAAAACAGCACCGAATACTGCCCAAACAACACTAAAAATCACCAGAAACTAAGATCAACACCAACTAACACCCATTTTATAGAAATCCCCTCAAATCACTATAACCAAGACGATCCCACTCACCTCAAAACCACTAAGATCGCAGAAAACACTCATTTTTATAAACATTCACACAAAAAATCACAGTCACCAACTCCATACAATATCTAATACACTCCTCTCACTACCACCAACACATACCAGCACAGATAGGGATACCTCCCAAGACATCACACTCCATCCTGCGTTTACTTGGCGATCAGCCACGTCACACCCCACTTTTACTTCATTTAACTTAACGAGAGGAAGTTACTTGTTTCAACCTGTTATGTCTCCAATATCTAAGATCACCACAATCAAGACGTTTACCAAATTCTATAACCCCTCCACGAAGATCACTAAAACTATCTATACTTTTACTAAGATCACATAACATTTTATCTTCTCTAACTTACCCACCAATTTACATTCTCATTCACACTTACACATTTCATTAGCCGAAATTACATCTCATCCACCAAACTCCTCCCTCATTCTCCAGACTTTACAACATTAGCACAAAAAAAAACTAACTCATACACTTATGACATGAGACATTACCCCAACTAACACACTGACTAATTTTGAACCAACTCTGAACATCACCAAAACACCACTGATCATCTTCAAAAAATACTCTGCATATCATTTGAACACCTTCAAAAAACACCATCAAACACCTCCGAATAATCCCAAAACACAACTGATTACTACCAAATCACCACTGAATACTACCAAAACACCGTCAAAATCACCAGAATCTAAGTTTAGCATCACCAGCTAACATCCATTTTATAGAAATTCCCTCAAATCACTATAACCAAGAACTCCCTCCCCATGGGCGCAAAAAAAAAAAAGAAAAACTTGAACACAAACCTAATACGCAAACACTTAGTACATGATCACCATCAACTGAAAACATATCTTGTACACACATAAATCTAAGACAACCACCAACAACAATCACCCATGTTCACTTACCTCAAAAATCACTAATATCACAGAAAACACTCATTTTTTTTATAAACATTCACACAAAAAATCATATTTGACAATATCTAAGCGCACTCACCTCACTACCACCAACACACGATGTCACACCTCACAGGACCGGCGAGGTCACCTCCAGTGACGTCACACTCCCATCTGTGTTTACTTGGTGGTTAGTAACATTACACCCAACCCACCTTGTTTCAACCTGTTGTATCCTACATTATCTAAGAACACTATAACCAAGACGATTACCAGATTTTATGACCCCACCACTAATATCACAGAAAACACTCATTTTTATAATTATTCACACAAAAATCACGATCACCAATTCCATATCATGTTTACCATCATCTATCAACATTCATCACCAAGATCACCAAAAATCTAAGATCATGCATCTCAAAACTACTATAATCACTGAAAACACTTATTTTTAAACATTCGCACAAAAATAAGACACACAAAAATACCTTCGATGAAACCTGATAGCTTCCTTTACGCCTGGCACTATGAGATGTGCAGGATATTCAGAAAAAAAAAAAAATAAAAAAATAAAACGAAGATAGGGTTGAATCTGCAATATTGCTCTTGTTTTATTTTGCAATATATTTATGGGAAGCGCTCAACCTGTAAACCATACAGCACAAGCAGAATGGGAGGTGATCAAGATAATCTAAAGGGAGGATAGCTTCAATTCCCACTATCAGGGCACATTCCTTGAAAGGTGCTGTCATCAGTCTATCCAAGACAGAACAATATAGAAATGTAATATAGGAGAGATATACATTACCATAGACCTCTACCATTTTGTTGTTCGGTAGGCTGCAGAGACAGTAGCTGTTAGTGTTGATTATTGTTTTGAGAACAGTATATACTAAAAGACAGTCGTTTACGTGTATTGACGATAGTTATCAGTGAACATCTCTGTGAGTTCATTTTATCATATAAATTTAGAAAAGTAGGCATTTCCGCTCACTCTGATTCTTTTATAAATGTTTTCATTTTTCAATTCTAAACTGTTGATAATACGATTCTTTTAAGGGTAATCTCAGAATAGTCGAACACAACCGCAGAAGACCACTGACTCCTGATACAACTCGTATATGTTTCTCTTGTTAGTCTGCTTCACTCACGATATTAGCTCTGCCCTCAGAGGGCGCTTACTGGCCCCACCTCTTCAGTAACCGAGGCCAGCTAATGTTTACAGGTTGCTATCTATTAATAATATTACGTAGGCAGGGTGCGCGTGCGTCTGAGCGACGGGAATAAAGCTCAAGGAAATCCATTACTAAATAAAAAATACCGTAAAAGCAAGAACACACTAGTGATGCACCTCAGGTTATAGCATATTATAAAGTTCATTTCACAGTTCATTAATGCTCAACACTTAACAGATAAGGCCACAGATGACAATTTAATTTCATTGCTCAGTACTCCACTATACAATCTTGCCTTACTAATTAGACTTTAAACTGA
>NC_091312.1:15096140-15106140 GCF_038502225.1 Cherax quadricarinatus
CAACTTTAAAAGATTTATCAATTACATTTCTTGGGTATTTTAAATCATTACCTATTTCATAAATTTTGGATATTTCCTCATCTATGAACTCAGGACTACAAATTCGTAAAGCTCTCAAAAACATTGATGAGAAAACAGACAGTTTGACTCTATCTTGATGCGAGGAATAATAGTGGACATAGGAACAGTTATTTGTAGGTTTTCTGTAAATTTTAAATTTGAATTCATTATTACCCTTAATAATTAAAACATCTAGAAAAGGCAATGAGTTATTTTCTTCAAACTCAACAGTAAAGTTTATGGAATGGGCTAAGCTATTTAATTTTCCAAGGAAATGGTGTATATCTACATTTTTGGGCATAAGACACAAAATATCATCAACATATCTGAACCATTTAGCTCTATTAGGGAGGATTGTGTTTATCCTCTGATGAAATTAATATTAGTAAAGGAATGGTATATAGCTCTATGTTAAAACCAAACATTCCCAATTGCCCTCAAAAATTCTTTAAGTCTTGTGATACACTTAATAACAATAAAAATTTGCGCCTTACTAAAGCAGACAAAATAAATGCAATAGTAATTATGAAAGAAAATGATTACCAAGAAAAAATGAATAATCTCTTAGATGATACTGAAACCTATTCTAAACTCAGGAAAAATCCCTAGAAACCGTTAACAGCAATTTCAATAAAACAATAAATCTTCTACTGAAAGGCAAAGATGAATTAGTCAAACAATTTACTTCCACTAATCCATCTTTACCTTACATGTATGGACTAATAAAAACACACAAACCAGGGAATCCAGTCAGACCAATTATTAGCTCCATAGGGTCAGTTTCATATAAATTATCCAAATGGCTTGATGTTTTGAGCCCTATTGTTGGCAAAATTTCTAACTTTAATGTTAAAAACAACATAGACTTGGTTGATAAATTAAGCTCCTTGACTGACTTAAATGATTTTAACATGGTTAGTTTTGATGTTACTTCCTTGTTTACGAAAGTTCCTGTTGATGATTTATTAAGTTTCTTATCTGAAGAACTCGTTAACTATGATTTACCATTGCCAGTTCGTACTATCATTAAACTTATTAAACTTTGCATTGTTGATGCAAAATTTGTATTTAATGATAAGTTTTACACTCAGAAGTTTGGTATGGCAATGGGAAATCCTCTTTCACCTGTTCTTAGTAACCTATACATGGAATTTTTTGAAACAAGGTTGCTTAACACAATCCTCCCTAATAGAGCTAAATGGTTCAGATATGTTGATATTTTGTGTCTTATGCCCAAAAATGTAGATATACACAATTTCCTTGGAAAATTAAATAGCTTAGCCCATTCTATAAACTTTACTGTTGAGTTTGAAGAAAATAACTCATTGCCTTTTCTAGATGTTTTAATTATTAAGGGTAATAATGAATTCAAATTTAAAATTTACAGAAAACCTACAAATAACTGTTCCTATGTCCACTATTATTCCTCGCATCAAGATAGAGTCAAACTTTCTGTTTTCTCATCAATTTACGAATTTGTAGTCCTGAGTTCATAGATGAAATATCCAAAATTTTTGAAACAGGTAATGATTTAAAAATACCCAAGAAATGTAATTGATAAATCTTTTAAAGTTGCTAGAAATCTTTTTACTTTTACAATCCAAAAGGACAACCAGCCTTATTCAACTAAAAATATGTTGGTTCTCCCTTACCATGAAAACTTAGGTTGATATGCCTTCTCTTCTTAAGACTTTTATTATCAAAGTTGCATTCAAAAACCTTTATACAGTAAAAAAAAAACTTTTGATAAAATTACCCCAAAATGCTGATGGATGTGTCTATAAGATTCCTTGTAAAATTTGCGATGAAGTTTATTACGGTCAAACTGGTAAAAATCTCGAACTAAGATTAAAACAACATAAATATAGCATTAGAACTGGACAAGATTCCAATGCTCTATTTATTTATGTAAGAGATTTTAACCATCCAATTGATTTTCAAAAAGTTGAAAAAGTAGTATCAAGCAAGTCCATGGTCGACAGGAATATAATTGAATCTTGTTTCATAAAAAGCAATTTTGACAATAATATGAATATTTCCTTTGGTTTATATAAATTAGATCCATTTATAATTAATGGAATTTGGGAAGAATTTAATAATACACTGGACAAATAATAATTTTTAAATTTTCTTGGTAGAATAGAATTTGTAGTGTGGGTGAGTTGTGCAAAGGATCTATCCAAGTTGGGTCGGCGCGCGTCAGGTGTTTAACCGTTGTGGGATCTGATAGTGAGGTGCTGGCCAGACCCCTTATATAGCTTCCTTGGATGCTTTACTTTCATAGTTCCTTGATAATGTGAGTAGTCACGAAAGCGCTTGGAATTTCTCTATTCTTTCAGAGTGGTTAAGATAAGATAAGATAAGATAAGATTTCGTTCGGATTTTTAACCCCGGAGGGTTAGCCACCCAGGATAACCCAAGAAAGTCAGTGCGTCATCGAGGACTGTCTAACTTATTTCCATTGGGGTCCTTAATCTTGTCCCCCAGGATGCGACCCACACCAGTCGACTAACACCCAGGTACCTATTTGCTGCTAGGTGAACAGGACAACAGGTGTAAGGAAACGTGTCGGAATGTTTCCACCCGCCGGGAATCGAACCTGGGCCCTCCGTGTGTGAAGCGGGAGCTTTAGCCACCAGGCCACCGGGGCATATTTTGAAATATTTTGAAATATTTTGCATATTTTGAAATCACCTGTTTACTATGATCTTACTGCACATATATATATATATATATATATATATATATATATATATATATATATATATATTATATATATATATATATATATATAATATTATATATATATATATATATATATATATATATATATATATATATTACATATATATATATATTATATATATCATATATATATATATATATATATATAAATATGTCGTGCCGAATATGTAAAACTGGTCAATTAGCAAGAACTCATTTAAAAATAAGTCGTTTCTAAAATTTTCTCTTATACGTTTAAAGATGTATTTTTTTCATTAATATTAATGTAAAAAATTTTAATTTTGCACCAGAAGAATCTTAGAAAACTTACCTAACCTTATTATAACAAGAACAATTTATTTTAGCCTAACCCAACTATATATATTTTAGATTTGTTTACAATAATTTAATACTAAGCAAACACAGTGAAATATATTTTTTTCGTTAGGTTAAGAATGATTTTGGAGAAATTATTGCATACACAAGTTTTCGCTTGTTTTATATGGGAAGATGAGTTGCTTGCTATTTAAGCCAAGATCATAAGTTCTGCCTATTCGGCACGATTTATATATATATATATATATATATATATATATATATATATATATATATATATATATAGATATATATATATATATATGTATATATATATATATATATATATATATATATATATATATATATATATATATATATATATATATATATATATATATATATATATATATATATATATTTAACAATGGCCTAGTCTCACCGAGGCAGGGTGACCCAAAAAGAAAGAAAATCCCCAAAAGAAAAAATACTTTCATCATCATCATTCAACACTTTCGCCTCTCACATAATCACTGTTTTTGCAGAGGTGCTCAGAACACAACAGTTTAGAAGTATATAATTATAAAAATACACATCATGTCTCTCGAAACTGCCAATATCCCAAACCCCTACTTTAAAGTGCAGGCATTGTACTTCCCATTTCCAGGACTCAAGTCCGGTTATATAAAATAACCGGTTTCCCTGAATCTCTTCGCTAAATATTACCCTGCTCACACTCCAACAGCTCGTCAGGTCCCAAATACCATTTGTCTCCCTTCACTCCTATCTATCACACTCACGCACGCTTGCTGGAAGTCCAAGCCCCTCGCCCACAAAACCTCCTTTACCCCCTCCCTCCAACCTTTTCGAGGATGACCCCTACCCCGCCTTCCTTTCCCTACATATTTATACGCTTTCCATGTCATTCTACTTTGAAGACAAAATACATTGACAAAACATTCACAAAAATACAGTAGAGAGTAAAACAACATAAATAACTCAGAGCTACATCTCGAATACTTCGTCCAGCTCCCCGGCGGCGATCCGCGTTCCCAGAATGCTGCAGGCATTTTCTCTATGGATCACGACACTGAGTCTCTGAAAGAGGAAGCTGGCCCCCCTGTGGTCCTTGGTTTTTATGATGAGTTTTTCACCCAGCTCTTTGAGGAACTTTAGAGCACACTTGCCCCATGCTCCAAGGGTGTCCGATGCTATTGGGATGAAGTTATAGCAATAGGGAAGGCCTTCATATTTGCGGGTCCTCTGGGTCTCCCTGTGGCTGGCAGCTCCACCTCCTTCAGTTACGGAGTATAGCAAGTAGGTGTCTGCCAATGCGACGGCACAGGTATATTCCCAGGCAATCTGCTTTCCATCCTTCCAGGGTAGCATATAGTGGCTCCCTCAGGACACTTTTGACTTTCGTCAGATCTCTGCACTTGGGGTTCCCGTTGGGCTGGGCAACGGGCTGTGGCGAGGCTTCTCTTTATGATGACCTCCTCATGTCTGGCATACATCCCTTCTGATGTGTGACATATGAGACCATGAAGTCTGAATTGATCAGCCGTCGCCCTGCCGCAAATGCAACTATATTCGGTAAGGATGGGGGCGGCTAGGCGAAGAGCAACACCAATCCCAATGGCCTGTGGATCGAGTCGAGTGCCCAGGGAGGGATAGGGAACGGCTAGAGCCGCTAGAAGGAAATCTGAGTGTTGTGCCTTCACCGCTAGGAGGCGAGCTTTGTCCTTTCCTGAAGCGTTGGCGAGCATTACGGTGGCGATTTTTTCCATGATCGGTTTGTCCCAGTGGGACTGTTTGTGCTCTTTGGGAGGAGCTGGTTTACTGGGGGAGTCTGCAAGGGTGTCCCACCGCATGGCTGCTTCAGTGAACCTTGGGTCTTGAGCTCCTACCGCGTCTCTCAGGCGTTCGGGGACAATCTTCTTGACTAATATTACCACTGGAAGCCAAACACGTTGACAGAAATGCAGGTAAAGCTGCCTGCGTTGCTTTGCGAACCCCTATACCTCCCAGTCGCACTGGGAGGGTTGCCTTATCCCATTGCCGATCCTCTAGTGACAGATTCAGTGCCGTCTTTAAGGTTAATCTCAGGTGTGCGTCATATTCGTCGAGTGTTGGGTTGTCAAAAGTGGGTACGCACCTCAGGAAGTGAGTCTTGGCATAGTAAGACACCTTGTGAGGAGATACAGGGCATCATGGGCATCAAGATCGCTTATTCTCTTCTCCATTCTCTCCAGGTCATTCAGTTTGTCCTTGAGGACCGTGTCTATGGCCTGGTGACCCAGCGGTGCTCTCAATAGGGTACTGTTGGACGGAGTGGTAGTAGAGACTTCCGGGAGGATTGTTCGCACAGCATTGATTATTTCCTGGTTCGTTCTGGTAATTTCACACTTGGAGGGATTGAGGATAAGTCCCAAGGCTTCTTCCTGTGTCTTCACCAATTGTAGGTCCTCCAACAGGGGCTCTTCAGTACCTCCCAGAGTGCCATCATCCAGGTACCAAATGTTGAGCTCGCTGCGTAGGCTGGAAGTTAGTTCTCTTACTTCCAAGCAGAAGAGAAGAGAAGTGGAGTGGATCACCCTGCTGAACACTCTGACAAGGGAATTTCATGTTCGCCAAACAAAAGAATTGAGGGTTTGCTGTAGCCAGCTGAAATGAAGGGAAAAAGACTGGGAAACCGATCCCGAACGGCCGGCAAGACCACATCTATCTTCACCATATTAAAAGCATTTCTAAAATCAAGTTTGACTACAGATCTGTCTTTGGTAAGTCCCTGATGTAAGCCCTTGCCGCATGAGCTGCGGCTTCACTGCTTTGAGAGACCCCAAAGCCCAGTTGGTGTGACTGGACTAAATTGGCAGCTTCTAGGCAAATGTTTCTTACTGCTGCTTTGGCAACGAGACGGCGAAGAGTGTTAACAGCAATGGGTCTGATTCCCCCATCTTTCTTCTTCAAAGCACATAGTGAGGCTCCAAAAAAAAAAGGTTTAATTTCTTCTGGGATTCGTCCAGCCAGACAGTTGTTGACGAAAGTTGTTAATTCGGTGAGAAGAATTGATGCAAATGCTCCGAGTACTGGATTTACCATCTCTTTGAGGTGCTGTGGTCGAATTCCAGTGTAACATCCTGCAGATCCTGCTGGAAATGACACAATCGCCTTATAGACTTCTGGTTCTGGCAAAATTAATTGTTCAGTGATGGGGTCTCCCTCAGGTTTGTTGTTGACGGCTGTGGTGTCCCTTGTTGGATGATTGTCTCTTAGTTCTTGGGCTGTGGTCTCATCTTTGGGAGCTACAGATCATCACTTGTAATTATTCTGATTGCTCCTACTGTGTTACCTTCTTCGATTCTTTTGGTAACATCTGTGCGCAATATATATATATATAAATATATATATATATATATATATATATATATATATATATATATATATATATATATATATATATATATTTATGAAGGATAAGGTTAATCATAGAATTGATGAGGGAAAAAAGGTGAGTGGTGCGTTGAGGTATATGTGGAAACAAAAAACGTTATCTATGGAGGCAAAGAAGGGAATGTATGAAAGTATAGTAGTACCAACACTTTTATGGGTGTGAAGCTTGGGTTGTGAATGCAGCAGCGAGGAGGCGGTTGGAGGCAGTGGAGATGTCCTGTCTAAGGGCAATGTGTGATGTAAATATTATGCAGAAAATTCGGAGTGTGGAAATTAGAAGGTGTGGAGTTAATAAAAGTATTAGTCAGAGGGCTGAAGAGGGGTTGTTGAGGTGGTTTGGTCATTTAGAGAGAATGGATCAAAGTAGAATGACATGGAGAGCGTATAAATCTGTAGGGGAAGGAAGGCGGGGTAGAGGTCGTCCTCGAATAGGTTGGAGGGAGGGAGGGGGTAAAGGAGGTTTTGTGCTTGGACTTCCAGCAAGCGTGCGTGAACGTGTTAGATAGAAGTGAATGGAGACGAATGGTATTTGGGACCTGACGAGCTGTTGGAGTCTGAGCAGGGTAATATTTAGCGAAGGGATTCAGGGAAACCGGTTATTTTTATATAGCCAGACTTAAGTCCTGGGAATGGGAAGTGCAATGCCTACACGCTAAAGGAGGGGTTCGGGATATTAACAGTTTGGAGGGATATGTTGTGCATCATTATACGTATATGCTTCTAAGCTGTTGTGTTCTGAGCACCTCTGCGAAAACAGTGATTATGTGTAAGTGAGGTGAATGTGTTGAATGATGATGAAAGTATTTTCTTTTGGGGGATTTTCTTTTTTTTTGGGTCACCCTGCCTCGGTGGGAGACGGCCGACTTGCTAATGTATATATATATTGGTATATTGTCGGTATTGTATACCTGTCTTGCACACATATATATATATATATATATATATATATATATATATATATATATATATATATATATATATATATATATATATATATATATATATATATATATATATATATATATATATATATATATCATGAATACATAGATATACATCTCTTAGTGCTATGTATATATACTGAGATATACAATCTCGGTGTACTGTATGCACAGTGAGATATACATCTGTCGGTGTATATACAATGAGATACATGTATATACAACTCGGTGTATAATGTATTCATCGTTCTGCCCACGTTGAATATAAATAATCACTTGCAAACAGATCTGTTGTGCTTTTTAGGCATCACTTGCGAGTTTGGATTATAGGCTAACGATCGTTTTGCCAAACCAAAACAGAATTAAACTATTTTATTAGTGTTGGATAACACCAAATTTAGACTGTCTAAAGATAGGCTAGGTAGGATCTAAGATAAAATTTTTGACGTTAATTTTTATTGTTTAGTAAAATGAGGTTACTAAGATATTTTGAATTGAAAAAAAAATAATTGAACGTCATGTTAATTCACAAAAAAATGTATTTGTGAATGTATAATAGGAAATTTAAAAAAAATTATATAAATTTTATGAGAATTTGGGTTGCTTGGCCGACTCTGTCTAAAAAATGAACAAAATCTCTTCTGTTTTCTGGTCACTCAGCCCAGGCCCGTACTCAGATTTAAAAGTTGGTTTTTCAATATACTACTCATTATAAGTAGTAAATTCAACATACAGTGTAGGATATGGTAAGAAAAACATGTGGGCCTTGCATTTAGACATACGCACCTTACGCTTTTTTCATAAATGAGATTTTCAACATATCCTCTGTGCCACTGACCATGTTTACTTCCCAAAATGCTTATTGTGATTTAAGGATAATTTAACCATCCAAACCTAGCGTAAACTAATCGAACCTAGCTTAACCTAAATAATATTTGTAAAGGAATCATAAGGAAAAACTAATTGTGTTATAAAGTCAAATTTGACATGTCTGGTGGCAGAGCTAGTATATGCCATTGGATTTATTTGCATGTTGGAATAACTAACTTATTAATTCGAGGATAGGTTGTCTAGCAAAACTCTTATTGTCAATAATCAGTATTATTATTATTTTTGTTTTTTTATCTCTAATCATAATAATTGTTTTTTATAATTATTATTATTATTATTATTATTATTATTATTATTATTATTATTATTATTATTAAAGACTTCTCGTTCCATTATATCTTATTTTTTTTTTGCTTTTCTGTTAATATATTTTTTTAAACTTTGTATTTACATATATAACTTTTGGCTGCCAATACATGCGTGACCCGCCGCCACGGATAAAATAAAAGTGGGGGCGAGTCAAGTTTCCCCGCACACGGACCGTAGTATGCTAGTTGTAAAGCCTAATATGCCATAACCTGCGGGGAATGTTACAGGGAGAGTATCCAGGCGCTTGAGCCGAGTTAGTGTTCAATAATTCATGAGTCTTGCAACGTGGCTTGCGGTGAAAAGCTTTCTGTTGTGAAAAGTAAAGTTAAATTGTTTGTGCTGGTGATGGCTATGTGCAAATCTGATTTTTTTTGTGTGTGCTCATGTGTGTGTGTGTACGTGTGCGTGTGTGTGCTTAGCTAATGGTGTCTTCGTGTCTTGCGAGGATTGACCTACAACTCCTGAGCTTAGCCTTTCATCCATTGAGCTTTTTATGTGATGATTTTTTCCCCCTCGTTGGTTCTATCATAATTTCGTTTGAATTCATATATGAAGTTGGTCTCCATTGCCTTTCCCAACGCACCACGTATTCCTCCAAAGCGCCTGCTAATCCTCCAACACACCAACTAGTTCTCGAACTCACCACCTAGTCCTCCAAGCACCACTTATTCCTCCATCGCACAGCTTTTAACGCACCACCTCTTTCTCCAACGTACTAACTTCTTCCAACGCACTAATTCTTCCTTCAACGCACTAACTCTTCCTTCAACGCACTAACTCTTCCTCCAACGCACTACTCTTCCTCCAAAGCTCAGTCCCCCTCCTAGATTCAGTATTACTTGACTATCCTCAAGCTGAAGCTCAATCTTAAACTGTATCCCTTTTTTTCCCTCTTGGCATTCAATTTCCAGGAGTGCTTCCTCGTCCTGGTCCCTCAATACTCTATCCTTGTCCATCTTGTAGCTACTAAAAAGTATTTGGTATGTTGTGATCATGTCTTAGAGGCTTCGTTTTTTCAGCGTTGTAAGATTTTGTTAGCCCTCATCGTTTAGGTCCCTAGCCTTTGGAACTAATCTGGTGGTAAAAGTTTGGGCTTTCTTGAGTTTCCTTACCATATTTGAGATGTGGATTTCATGCTGGTACTGCATACTGAACGCTGTGAATGTTGAGGCGCGTTAAAAGCGGGTAGTGACCCAGCCTCGTGAACGTTGGATACACACAACGAAATATGGAAGGCATTTACTTTAAGGGTCAGTTTTGTTTAATATATTTATTATGCACCCCATACCCATCCTGTGGGCGGTAGT
>NC_091312.1:15111140-15178640 GCF_038502225.1 Cherax quadricarinatus
ACTCTGTCTGTGGTCTTCTGTGCCCTTCCCCTATCTTCATGACTTTGCATTTGGCAGGATTAAATTCGAGAAGCCATTTGCTGGACCAGGTGTCCAGTCTGTCCAGGTCTCTTTGAAGTCCTGCCTGGTCCTCATCAGATTTAATTCTCCTCATTAACTTCACATCATCTGCAAACAGGGACACTTCTGAGTCTAACCCTTCCATCATGTCGTTCACATATACCAAAAATAGCACTGGTCCTAGGACCGACCCCTGTGGGACCCCGCTCGTCACAGGTGCCCACTGTGATACATCATTACGTACCATGACTCGTTGTTGCCTCCCTGTCAGGTATTCTCTGATCCATTGCAGTGCCCTTCCTGTTATATGCACCTGATGCTCTAGCTTCTGCACTAATCTCTTGTGAGGAACTGTGTCAAAGGCCTTCTTGCAGTCCAAGAAGATGCAATCAACCCACCCCTCTCTCTCGTGTCTTACTTCTGTTATTTTATCATAAAACTCAAGAAGGTTTGTGACACAGGATTTGCCTTCCGTGAATCCGTGCTGGTTGGCATTTATACTCTTGTTCCGTTCCAGGTGCTCCACCACTCTCCTCCTGATAATCTTCTCCATAATTTTGCATATTATACACGTCAATGACACAGGTCTATAGTTTAGTGCCTCTTTTCTGTCTCCTTTTTTAAAAATGGGAAGTACATTTGCCGTCTTCCATACCTCAGGTAGTTGCCCAGTTTCCAGGGACGTGTTGAAGATTGTGGTAAGTGGCACGCACAACATATCTGCTCCCTCTCTAAGGACCCACGGGGAGATGTTGTCCGGTCCCATTGCCTTTGAGGTATCGATATCCCTTAGCAGTTTCTTCACCTCCTCCTCATCTGTATGTATGTCGTCCAACACTTGTTGGTGTATTCCTTGCTGGTGTCCCCCATCTGGTCTGTCCCCCCAGAGTCCTTCCTGTCTCTACTGTAAATACTTCCTTAAATCTCGTGTTGAGCTCCTCACATACCTCTTGATCGTTTCTTGTGAGTTCTCCACCTTCTTTCCTCAGCCTTATCACCTGGTCCTTGACTGTTGTCTTCCTCCTAATGTGGCTATACAGCAGTTTCGGGTCAGATTTGACTTTCGATGCTATGTCGTTTTCATACTGTCGCTGGGCCTCCCTCCTTATCTGTGCATACTTGTTTCTGGCTCTTCTACTAATCTCCTTGTTTTCCTGGGTCCTATGCCTCCTGTACCTTTTCCATTCTCTGTTGCACTTAGTTTTTACCTCCCTACACCTTCGGGTAAACCAAGGACTCGTTTTGGTCTTCCTGATCAGCCTGTAACTGATTTCATCAACAATATGAACAACACACTTCTCATACCAACAATAACTAAACGAACCAGGCTCACTGAGACAAGTGCAACCATAATAGACCACATATGGACCAATATACTAGCCCCCCTTAAATCAGGGATAATCACAGATAGCACTACAGACCACTACCCTACCTTCCTCCTGACAAACATTAGTAAACCACCACTTGAATACAACAAAGTCTCATTTAGACTCCATGACGAGGCCTCAGTAAGGAAGTTCACAGCTGACCTAGAGACTGTTGATTGGCCTACAGAATTCTCCAAGGCCAATGGTACTGATGACTGGACAGACATTTTTCTTAACAAATTACTTAGACTATACAACAAACATTGTCCTATAAAAACAAAACAGATCACAAACAAACGGCTTGGTTGCCCATGGCTAACCAGCACCATTCTGAAATCCATTGACAAGAAACACCAATATGAAAAGCAATATAGACAGGGCTTAATACACAAAGATACTCTTAAACACTATTCATCAGCTCTCACCAAAGTGATAAAAAAAGCCAAACAACTATACTACTCCAGTAGATTCACAGACACTAGAGGAGATATAAAAAAGACCTGGAAAACACTCTCTCAGATTCTAGGGACCCACAAACTGAGAAAAACCAAGAATATTGTCCTAACTAAACCTAATGAAACACCACTACATCCCACTGACACAGCTAACAAGATAAATGACTTCTTCTCAAACATAGGATCTAATCTCGCCAGTAAAATCCCACATACCAATGCCCATGCCGGGGACTACCTAGATGGAAATTTCCCTAATTCCTTCTATCTTGCACCAACTGAGCCCACGGAAGTCATTGAGATCATAAAGTCACTTAAAAATAACTCGGGGAATCTGTCTCATGTCCCACCATTACTGTACAAGCGAGCGGCCCATGTCCTTTCGCATGCTATTTCATTACTTTTTAACAAGTCAATAGAGACTAGCACCTTCCCGAAACTACTCAAGATGGCAAGGGTTACACCAATACATAAAGGTGGTGACCCTACAGACTTAAACAACTATAGGCCAATATCTAACTTACCATTGCTATCCAAAATCTTTGAGAAACTCGTGCACAGGAGACTGTATTCATTTATAACGGCTCAAAACATACTCAACCCCTGCCAGTTTGGATTCAGGAAAAATAAAAGCACTAATGATGCAATCATAAAAATGCTAGATCTGCTTTACCCAGCATTGGAAAATAAGGAATATCCACTAGGAATTTTTATTGACCTAAGAAAAGCTTTTGACACAGTAGACCACGACATCCTACTCCACAAACTTGATCACTACGGTATAAGAGGCCATGCGCTTGCTTATTTCAAATCTTACATTACTAATAGGTATCAGTACGTCACCATTAAAGACACAGCATCAGCAACACGGCCACTTGATACTGGAGTTCCGCAGGGAAGTGTCCTTGGTCCCCTGCTCTTCCTCATATAATACATCAATGACCTTCCAAACGTATCCCAACACCTGAAACCCATTCTCTTTGCTGATGACACGACTTCTGTCATCTCTCACCCTAATCTTGCCACCCTCAACACCATTGTGAATGAGGAGCTGATTAAAATATCGACTTGGATGACAGCCAATAAACTTACGCTTAACACTGACAAAACCTACTATATTATGTTTGGTAGCAGAGCAGGAGATGCACAAATTAACATTAAGATTGACAACACTCTAATTACCAGAAATAATGGGGGAAAATTCCTAGGCTTATACCTTGACAACAACCTGAATTTCAGCACCCATATCCAGCATATAGCCAAAAAAGTATCCAAAACGGTTGGGATCCTCTCCAAGATACGATACTACGTGCCGCAAAATGCCCTTCTCACACTATACCACTCACTTATTTATCCATACCTCACCTATGCTATTTGTGCTTGGGGATCAACTGCAGCAACACACCTAAAGCCAATAATAACCCAACAAAAAGCTGCAGTAAGAATAATCACTAAATCCGATCCCTGGCAACACACCCCCCCACTCTTCATAGATCTAAGCTTACTCCCAGTTCAGTACATCCACACTTACTACTGTGCAATCTACATCTACAGGGCCTTAAACTCTAATATCAACCTTGACCTAAAACGCTTTCTTGATAGTTGTGACAGAACCCACAGGCATAACACCAGACACAAACATCTCTACGACATTCCCCGTGTCCGACTAAACCTTTACAAAAATTCAATGTATGTCAAAGGCCCTAAAATCTGGAATACCCTACCTGAGAACTCTAGAACTGCAGACACATTCATCACCTTCAAAACTACCATTAGAAAACATCTTATCTCCCTGATACACCCCGTCAACTAACTACACGAATACCACCTGGTGGTTCACACTTACACTCACTCACTCATTTGACCATAAACAGAAATATTAATCTCAGTCTTAAAATAATGAATCCTGTGATACTCCAATACTGAAACTATGTACTGTGCCAAAACAAAAGCATTCACATTGCTAAACTCACAAACAAGTATTTAGTCACTTAGCCATAATACCAACTTACCTCATAATTTGTAATATTTTACAATTAAGAATAAAACTAAGTATGCCCGAAATGCCTAGCCATGCTAAGCGTTCTAGTGGTACACTCTGTAATCACAATTTTACTACATGTAAACCAAACAATAACCAAATTTCTGTAAACTCAGCATTGTAATCCTTATAGAGAATTTGAATTTGAATTTGAATATTATTTCTGTTTCCCTTGGGAACAAAACTTTCCTCTGCCTCCTTGCACTTTGTTGCCACATATTCCATCATCTCGTTTACTGATTTTCCTACCATTTCTCTGTCCCACTGAACCTCCAGCAGGAAGTTTCTCATACCTGTGTAGTCCCCCCTTTTATAGTTTGGCCTGTCCCCTTCAGTTCCTGTTACCTTCTCCACTTGTAACTCTACTATATAATCAAAACTCAGAACCACGTGATCGCTAGCTCCAAGGGGCCTCTCGTAAGTGATGTCCTCAATGTCTGAACTGCTCAGGGTGAACACAAGATCCAGTGTGTGTGTGTGTGTGTGTGTGTGTGTGTGTGTGTGTGTGTGTGTGTGTGTGTGTGTGTGTTAGTTACTGTGTGTGTGGGGGGGAGCACTAGGCTCATGCTTTCTCTTATACAAGTACTGACGTAGCTGCTACATCATACACTGTGTTGTGATACCAGTCATGTAGCAGTAGCTGCTACATCATACACTGTGTTGTGATACCAGTCATGTAGCAGTAGCTGCTCCATCATACACTGTGTTGTGATACCAGTCATGTAGCAGTAGCTGCTACATCATACACTGTGTTGTGATACCAGTCATGCAGCAGTAGCTGCTACATCATACACTGTGTTGTGATACCAGTCATGCAGCAGTAGCTGCTACATCATACACTGTGTTGTGATACCAGTCATGTAGCAGTAGCTGCTACATCATACACTGTGTTGTGATACCAGTCATGTAGCAGTAGCTGCTGCATCATACACTGTGTTGTGATACCAGTCATGCAGCAGTAGCTGCTACATCATACACTGTGTTGTGATACCAGTCATGTAGCAGTAGCTGCTACATCATACACTGTGTTGTGATACCAGTCATGCAGCAGTAGCTGCTACATCATACACTGTGTTGTGATACCATTCATGCAGCAGTAGCTGCTACATCATACACTGTGTTGTGATAGCAGTCATGCAGCAGTAGCTGCTACATCATACACTGTGTTGTGATACCAGTCATGCAGCAGTAGCTGCTACATCATACACTGTGTTGTGATACCAGTCATGTGTGTGTGTGTGTGTGTGTGTGTGTGTGTGTGTGTGTGTGTGTGTGTGTGTGTGTGTGTGTGTGTGTGTGTGTGTGTGTGTGTGTGTGTGTGTGTGTGTGTGTGTGTGTGTGTGTGTGTGTGTGTGTGTGTGTGTGTGTGTGTGTGTGTGTGTGTGTCTGTGTGTGTGTGTGTGTGTGTGTGCGTGTGTGTGTGTGTGTGTGTGTGTGTGTGTGTGTGTGTGTGTGTGTGTGTGTGTGTGTGTGTGTGCGTGTGTATGTGTGTGTGTGTGTGTGTGTGCGTTCTTGCGTACGTGCGTGCGTGCACTCACTTATTTGTTGTTGCAGGGGTTGCGAGTCACAGTTCCTTGCCGCTCTTCACTGGTCTCTACTGGGTCCACTATTTTTGTGCTCCAAGAAATTTATCGTATACTCACCTATTTGTAGTTGCTAGGATCGAGTCACAGCTCCTGGTCCCACCTCTTTGCTGGTCGCTAATATGTGTGTATGTGTGTTTTACAGAAGATGGAGACAATAGCTGATGCTGCGGCCCATGTTACAATTAGCGGCAAGTTTTCTAAGGAGGATACATGTAGCCCCTGGCCCACTCCACTACTGTGTCCCTCTGGACTCCCTTCCATCCTTGCCCGGCGAGCCCCGGGCCTGGTCCACCACCATGTCCCCCAGGGCTTCAAACAACCCCTTGCCCTCCCTACCCCCGAGTCACCCCCTAAAAACTTCCCAAACTTTGCTCTCTACCTTGGATGGATGACGAGGCACGTCTGACGCTCTGCCTGCAAGGACTCTTCGCGTGCCCAGTTGCTCTTTAACAATCTTGGGTACACCTACAGTAATAGGCTACTCTAACTTACGTATAGCTGCAGTGAGAGGCTTTCTTAACTTAGGTGCTTAGGTGCACCTACAGTGAGAGGCTACCCTAACTAAGGTACACTTGTAGTGAGAGGCTACCCTAACTTTGGTACACCTACGGTAAGAAGCTACCCTAACTTAGGTGCACTTGTAGTGAGAGGCTACCCTAACTTTGGTACACCTACGGTAAGAAGCTACCCTAACTAAGGTACACTTGTAGTGAGAGGCTACCCTAACTTTGGTACACCTACGGTGAAAAGCTACCCTAACTTAGGTGCACTTGTAGTGAGAGGCTACCCTAACTTAGTTACAGTTACAGTGAGAGGCTATGCTGAGATACACCTATTGTAGAAATTTTTCACATAATTTCCTCAATGTAGAACGTATCAATGAATAATATAATAATTGTGTAATAAACTATGATGCTGATTTGGCCCTTTCGAGAAGTTTCGAGTGAGGGGGTGTAGATCAGCTACTAAGTGACGCTGGGGAGACGCCATTTGTAATGTGTGAGTACTGGTTGTCGTGGGAAATTCCACAATGTAATCAGGTGTTCTCAAAGGCCAAATTGGGGGAGTTCGGCCTGAATTTGTAATAGGAACTTGTGTTAATGTCCCCTGCTGAAGAATTGGGAGAGGAAATTTGCGGGACATCAAGAATTCCATGTGAATGGCGGAATATCACTTACAGGGAAGTGCACCATTAGTCCTTGCATTTAGATCTCTAGCTAGCCAGTGTAGGGTCTAGGTGTTAGGCAGGTGTTGTGGTATGATCCATCTATAGTAATTAAATGGTAAGTGTTAATACCGATTATATTTTGTGCTACCAACAAGCCTAATCATATAGTCCACACAACTTTAGCTTACCAGAGTAGCTGATTTTAATATTATAATTATTAATTTAATGTCAAGTCTAGTTTTTTTGGAGAATGGTAGGGAGTGGGCTTTGAGGGTGTGACAGTTTGGCGACCTGCTGTGACTGAGTCCCACTTACCTCACCCAAATTACTTGCAGGTAATAATTCAGGTAAAGCCCTGTAAGCTTCCTGCAGGTGTTTTGCCATAATAATAGTAATAATAATAATAATAATAATAATAATAATAATAATAATTCACAATACCTATAGTGAAATGCTATCCTAACTTAGGTACATTTAGTGAGGTACTATCCTAACTTAGGTACATTTAGTGAGGTACTATCCTAACTTAGGTATACCTGCAGTGAAAGGCTATCTTAGTGTGTATGATAATTGCTTTATGAAAACAAAGGCTAGTTATGTTTCATTGGTAGAGAGAGAGCAATAAATTCGACAATGGTTTCAACCATTTCAGCCATAATGGAAAGTTCAGTGCAGGTGTGTCTTACTACAGCCGTCAGCACAAATGCACTTCTTACTACAGGTGTCAGTACAGGTGTGTCTACTATTACAGGTGTGTATATGTTTTTTAGCTCCATTTGAATTCAAACTTAAATAGGATCTAGTTGTTGCAAGGCAGTGAAAATGTTGTTTTCACTAAGACTGGATCATCATACCTCTCTATGGTGGCCTGAATGTGGTTGGTTGTTTGGTTTACTAGGTTTTAAGACAATAAATAATACAATGGTGAAGATTAGACACATGTGCAAGAGTTGGCTATCTTTATCGATGAAAAGTTTCGCCTACACGGTAGGCTTCTTCAGTCCAATACATCAACCTTTGAGAAAAAAGTGTTTGAGGTGGTCAGTCCCTCAGCCTGGAGAAGAGTTCAGCTCCAGACCTATCATCTGTAGGCCACCAGTCAAAAATATTTTAATCCCTAAAATAAAAATTAAAGTCAACTCTTAATGTTCAACACCGAGAGATATACTCCTCTCGGTGTACATAAACTTAAGGAGATGGGAAAAACTGTGCCATTATGTGGTATGTTGCTCTAAACGGGGATGTTTACTATAATGAGGTTACCTGTTTGTCTTTAATCCACTCGACATGCAAGCTGTGCTGGTGTGTTTCTGTAGTAACTGCTCTGCTACAGGCTCGATACAATTTACCTAAAGAGCAGTCCTGAGACAGGACCTTTCATGACTTTGACGCAAGAAAATTCTTTAATTCTTTTATGTGCGGTTGGAAGCTTTTGTTCTTCACATTGATAATCATGGTGCGTCTAGGAGAGGCTCTGACAATTATCCTCATGGCATTGCAACAGTTATTTGTTTTAAGTAGCTATTATTATTGTTTCTATTGGTAATTTTAAAACACTTGATAAAGCCCCACTGTGTGCGAAACGTCATGTAATAAAATCTTTCTCCACTAAAAGTCTGAAGTTACTGCTTGTCTACCTGTTGGTGTTGTTATCGTTTTATATTACCTCCAGTGTGTTTGGTGCAGCACTGGGGAAGCTCATGAGGACCTGAACTTCATAATATTTCAAGGATCTCACATATATTATGTAAAATATTTTGGGGTATTTATTAGTTCATAATAATTTATCTTCTACAGATGCATTTAGAGGTTTCAGTCTTTTTTTTTTTTAACTCTGCTGGGCATAATGTTTACAACGGCCTGTCACTACCTATATTTCTCCTTCATAATTATAGACTTCAAAGTTTTAATTGTTAACTGGGGAAGGGGTAGGCTTTGGATTCCGGTATTCAGTTGTTGTAGTTTGATGGTAAATGACCGCATTCAGTACTCTTAGCTTAAAGGCGGTGTTTGCAATGACATAAATAATGTAACATTACCAACACTCCTGGTAAACTGCTAGCCAAATTCAGTTATTTATATAAAATAATGCTGTAAATAAACATATCGAATGGTATTTTTTCAGTGAATCCTTGTTACTAATATAGAGTTTGCTTTTATAGTTTTGTAAGGTTGAAAATAAGGATTACTGGTGGTAAGGATCACGCATGAGGACTGGATACCCTGCACCGGGAGCCTTTGAACAAGACCTGTGAAACACAGCATCACACGCAAACATAATTTAGGCAACAACTCAGGAGATTAACCCAGCGTCCCCGTGTGTGTGTGTGTGTGTGTGTGTGTGTGTGTGTGTGTGTGTGTGTGTACTCACCTAGTTGTACTCACCTAGTTGAGGTTGCGGGGGTCGAGTCCGAGCTCCTGGCCCCGCCTCTTCACTGATCGCTACTAGGTCACTCTCCCTGAGCCGTGAGCTTTATCGTACCTCTGCTTAAAGCTATGTATGGATCCTGCCTCCACTACATCGCTTCCCAAACTATTCCACTTACTGACTACTCTGTGGCTGAAGAAATACTTCCTAACATCCCTGTGATTCATCTGTGTCTTTAGCTTCCAACTGTGTCCCCTTGTTACTGTGTCCAATCTCTGGAACATCCTGTTTTTGTCCACCTTGTCAATTCCTCTCAGTATTTTGTATGTCGTTATCATGTCCCCCCTATCTCTCCTGTCCTCCAGTGTCGTCAGGTTGATTTCCCTTAACCTCTCCTCGTAGGACATACCTCTTAGCTCTGGGACTAGTCTTGTTGCAAACCTTTGCACTTTCTCTAGTTTCTTTACGTGCTTGGCTAGGTGTGGGTTCCAAACTGGTGCCGCATACTCCAATATGGGCCTAACGTATACGGTGTACAGGGTCCTGAACGATTCCTTATTAAGATGTCGGAATGCTGTTCTGAGGTTTGCTAGGCGCCCATATGCTGCAGCAGTTATTTGGTTGATGTGCGCTTCAGGAGATGTGCCTGGTGTTATACTCACCCCAAGATCTTTTTCCTTGAGTGAGGTTTGTAGTCTCTGACCCCCTAGACTGTACTCCGTTTGCGGCCTTCTTTGCCCTTCCCCAATCTTCATGACTTTGCACTTGGTGGGATTGAACTCCAGGAGCCAATTGCTGGACCAGTTCTGCAGCCTGTCCAGATCCCTTTGTAGTTCTGCCTGGTCTTCGATCGAGTGTATTCTTCTCATCAACTTCACGTCATCTGCAAACAGGGACACCTCAGAGTCTATTCCTTCCGTCATGTCGTTCACAAATACCAGAAACAGCACTGGTCCTGTGCTGTGTGTGTGTGTGTGTGTGTGTGTGTGTATGTGTGTGTGTGTGTATGTGTGTGTGTGTGTGTGTGTGTGTGTGTGTGTGTGTGTGTGTGTGTGTGTGTGTGTGTGTGTGTGTGTGTGTGTGTGTGTGTGTGTGTGTGTGTATGTGAAATCTGGCCAGGTTGGAGCCAAAGCTTGTGCCGCCACCTACCTCCATCAGAGTTGTCCTCGTGTAAATATGCAGTTGACGATTAACTGTACGCAAATTTATAATTATTTTGGATCAGTTAAATTAATATAACCTCACGTACTGTTATCAATATTTAATTTTGTTTGTTTGGACTGCTCAGAAACTGACGCAAGTAAACGTATTATAAACGGATAGTGTATTCTGAGGGCGGGTTGTGTAACAGCTTATGGTCCCCACATAACCCTCATCTTGATGTGTGCTGCATCATAGTCTAACATGATCTACTTCACTTATAAATAAGAGTTCAACTCGTGCAATATTTATTCATCAGACATTGGTATACTTGGGTCACCGAAGTGTTATTTCTTACCACGTGGAACATTCTTAAGTGCTCAGGACCCCTACGAGTTTAGCGTTCTCCGTAAATGCAGTAATTAGTTGTTTACTTTTTTAATCACTCAAATCACGGAATCTGAGCGGTAAGCCAGGGGCACCACCTAACAGGGCATAATTATATGACTCGTATTAAGTGAGTCTAGCTGAGGAATGCATTAATTAACATCGCCATTATGAGCATTATCATGTTTGCCCAAGATACGAATTCCAGCAGGACTGGAGCTTCTAACAGATTTGTTTTAAAGGGCAAAGAGATGTCGATAAGTTGGTTGGTTGGTTAACGGGGTTTAAAGCCTATGGACTACACGAGCCAAGCATGCTATAATCACAAAATAGGGTTTAAGTTAAACCTTGAACATATATACGGTGAGAGAAAGACCTCTTGGCGTATATGTCCTGTGCCGGAAAGTAGGGTAGGACAGAGTTGTAGCAGAACGAACCTTCATTTGAACAACAGTGACTAAAAAGG
Source organism: Cherax quadricarinatus (assembly GCF_038502225.1). Taxonomy (NCBI): domain Eukaryota; kingdom Metazoa; phylum Arthropoda; class Malacostraca; order Decapoda; family Parastacidae; genus Cherax; species Cherax quadricarinatus. The sequence goes on from NC_091312.1 coordinate 15,122,176, forward strand.
TCAGATGTCAGTGAAAATTTGTTCATATAATAGCTTTGCTCTGCGGTAATTATCTTTGTTCTACACTAACACATTTTTTATTTCAATTTTCCTCAAGGAGGCGACACTCACAAATACTCAACTAATACCAGTATACCTAATTTTACTGCTAGGTCAGCAGAGATGTAAGGAAACTTGTATATACGTTTCGCCTAGCTTAGAGATGAAACACTGAAACCTTAGGTTATGTAGTGAACCCTCTGACGATTAAACTGTGATCTATACATATAAGAAGTGTTAATTTACACATGTACAATGATGCGGCTGGCATGAGTGAGCCAGAGCACAGACCAAGGCAAAGGGACTGCACAGCCTCAGCCACTAGACTCGTATATAAGGACCCCGCCACGCCATGCCTGGGAATATAGCGTACACCGAGAGAGATATCTCTCAAGAGGCCCAGAGAGGCCCCAGCCACTCCCAACTTTCCTGGCCTCCAGCCAGAAAAAGACATAAAACAAAATAAGACCACCATTAGCTAAGAAATAAGTGAAATATAACTTTAATATTTTTTATTTAATAAATGTTTTTCTTCTTTTTTATGTGCAAATGCATTAGTGATTGGCAAGAAGGTTTTTTTGTATATCACGCCATTCTTGGTGATTAAAACCCACAAATATGTGAAGACACACATACGATTATCAAGACATTAAGTCTAGTGAACTGAAGAAACCCCTGGACGAAACGTATCCTCAGTAAGTTTCTTTATAATGGCATACGTGTTTTTGTCTCACATTTTACCATGTCACATGGGAAGCCACTAAAACTCATCCCATAGTTGAACGGCTATACTTGTATAGTTGCTTCAAGAGACTGAAGGGGCCGGCGTTCACTTGAAGCCATTGACTCGTAAACTCGGAAAAATTTCGCAATACTAGTTTGATAGGAAATTCCCTAGAGAGTCCAAGTTCAAGTATTTCTCGAAGCCATTTTTTTTTTTTGGGGCTTTCAGTCCAATTTAAAGTTCATAGAATATATTCGTTGAGAAAGATGACCGCGTCACCGACAAATTTTAAGATTTTTGTTGTCTTGTAGCTAAAATTATTCCTCTGCAGAAAGTATATTTTCATGACTTCTTCGGTTAAACTGCCAAAGAAATCCAAAGAGTACAAATTAGTCGCTAAGACAACTTGAGTTTTAAAACCCGTTTGAATAAGGGTCACTCATGACAAAGAAAACAACCCTATAATGGTGCTAGACATCCCGTTCAAATGGTAGTCGTAAGTTGCGTCTGGCGGAGAACTCAAGTGGATAATTCAGTATTCTGTGATGTTACTTTGCACTTATGAACGCATTCCATTGTTGACGAATCTGATAGTCTTCAATAATGCCAGCACTGCATACTTTAGTTATCTCATTAGTTTTGTGGATCACTTTAAGTAACTTTATTCCCCAAAATGACATTTGAATGCATTCAAAATTGGACATAGGCTTCTGAATCGACGACTAAAGCTCACTTTGATCCTGTGCAACGAGATTCGGAGGTTCAGTTTATGTCAGCAGACGAACAGCAAAATCATGATTTTTCAGCATCTCTTGAAATTTTTACTGAGAATTTCATGCATCATAGTTGATATAAACAATTGCGTTTTGCAAACATTACCCATATCAATATTTCTAGTATCAGTTTCAGTCAAAACTATATATTCATCATTCTTGCTCTTGCTGTACAAGATCTATACCTACCTGTTGTGTTGAGCTTCCGAAGGCAATACACAGCATCTTCTGCTCCATCTGTCACTGTTGGCACAGCTTTTTGACTAATGCTTTCGTTTTCAGATATTGGTGTTGAAATATTACCTGTCAAGTGAGGTGTTTTCCAGTGACTTGAAAAATCATGTTACCGGCTCGAGCTCCTAGCTGTTGTTTCACTAGATTCGTTTTGATGTATTTTGCTTGCGCCACTGTTAAACTTCTTCGTAGTAGTTAATCGCAAATGCGAAATGTGAATTAAAAATATATGAAATGAAAATAATTATCATCTGAGCAAGAGGAAATAAAATGGTCTGGGAAGATTCCCTCGTATGTCATACGCGGGGTGTTCAAAAACGCCTAAATGGTATCTCATGAAACTCTTTGTGCTTGTGTTATGCATATTATTATGCACTGTAGTATGCATATATATTTTCTTATACTGTACTTGGAATAATTGATCATAAGGTTATTAAAACACCAGATATGATTTCCAGTGTGTGTTGAGAACAGTTTATTTTGGTGCTAGTTTATTAAATACCCTTAAATTATTAAACTCGGCCTCTGGATTGACCTCAAATTTATGATCTTAATTGTAGGCCTATTTTTTTTACAATAGCCTGTTAATTGTTGGCTTTAGCCATACGCTGTGAGACTGCTCTCCATCACCAACCCCACTTACCACCCTTGCTGCTGCTATTGCTGATCGCATCGACCGGATGAAAGCCTGTTGCACCTTCACCAGCCTCTCCTCCCTACCAGACAACCCCGGGCACTTCCAGAGGAGACCTCTCCATGTCAGCACGCTTCAACACCATCAAGGCCTTCATGATAGACATGCATTATCAGCCCGACAGCAGCTGAATTGACCCATTAATGTTGGCACATTTCCCCACACCACAAGCAGTCAAACCTTCACCTCAGTCAACATTCAGCAGCCAAGCCGCCTACGCCTGCTCATCCATCTTATAGGTATTATACCGTATTTCATGAAACGCCAAACCCATCTGGGTCAGTCAGCGCAAGGAAGGGTAGAGGCTGTTACCTACACATACGTACACTTGATTAAGCATGTATAGCATTATGAAAGTCGGCAAATGGCGACGTGTTATGTGTTGCCAAGGATGTGTGGCTGGTGCTGTCGTCACTCGTGAATTTAGTTGGCGCCTGTGTGTCTGCTGAATACTCCGTAGCAGATTCGAGTGCTTTCCAGCTGTATAAGGACCACATGAGACGCAAAGAGGTTTAAATGTAGACGGGGACGAGTCTGAGAGTGAGACGTGTAGTTTGGGTCTGATCGAGTAGTTGTAGACGTATAGTTTCGGCAACAAGCACCAGAGCCAGTGAAGCAACACATGATCTGAGATAAAAGAAATTGATCAGAGAAATTAAATATCCAGAGAATGTGACAGAAAGAGGGAGACACAATGACACTCATTAGGCTGTATAATGAGGTAGTGTACATCCGTTATATTATATTCCTCTATTAGGCTTGTGTTGTACATTGTGGAGAGCGTTTAAGGTTGAACATTTGTGGAGAGAGAGACGTTACCAGCTTAACATTTGTGGAGTGTTCCATTACCTACTAAATAAATGTGGCGTGTGTCATTTCCTGCTGAACAGTTGTGAAGTGTGCCATTAAGTACTGAAGTGTTGTGAAGTGTGCCATTAAATACTGAACAGTTGTGAAGTGTGCCATTAAATACTGAACAGTTGTGAAGTGTGCCATTAGCTACCGAACAGTTGTGAAGTGTGTCGTAAACTACTGAACAGTTGTGAAGTGTGCCATTAACTACTGAACAGTTGTGAAGTGTGCCATTATCTAATGAACAGTTGTGAAGTGTGCCATTAACTACTGAACAGTTGTGAAGTGTGCCATTAGCTACCGAACAGTTGTGAAGTGCCATTATCTACTGAACAGTTGTGAAGTGCCATTAAATACTGAACAGTTGTGATGTGTGACATTGCCTACTGAACAGTTAAGTTACGTTGCCTTATGAACAGTCGTGAAGTGTGAAATTATCTATTGAACAATTCTGAAGTGTGCCATTACTGAACAGTTATGAAGTGTGCCATTATCTACTGAACAGTTGTGAAATGTGCCATTATCTACTGAACAGTTGTGAAGTGTGCCGTTATCTACTGAACAGTTGTGAAGTGTGCCATTATCTATTGAACAATTCTGAAGTGTGCCATTACTGAACAGTTGTGAACCATACCCCCGGCCGGGATTGAACCCGCGGTCATAGTCTCAAAACTCCAGCCCGTCGCGTTAGCCACTAGACCAGCTAGCCACAATAAGATTCATCCAACTAGGTATATTTCTACACCATAGGAAAGTTAGCACAGGCACCTCTGTGACCACAAATGCAAGTTTTTACAGACGAATCTCCAGCTAGCGTGGCCGTGAACAGTTGTGAAGTGTGCCATTATCTACTGAACAGTTGTGAAGTGTGCCATTATCTACTGAACAGTTGTGAAGTGTGCCGTTATCTACTGAACAGTTGTGAAGTGTGCCATTATCTATTGAACAATTGTGAAATGTGACGCTACCTACTGAACATCTGTGAAGTGTGACGTTACCTACTGAACATCTGTGAAGTGTGACGTCACCCACTGAACATCTGTGAAATGTGACGTTACCTACTGAACATCTGTGATGTGTGACGTTACCTACTGAACATCTGTGATGTGTGACGTTACCTACTGAACATTGTGATGTGTGACGTTACTTACTGAACATCTGTGAAGTGTGACGTTATCTACTGAACATCTGTGAAGTGTGACGTTACCTACTGAACATCTGTGAAGTGTGACGCTACTTACTGAACATCTGTGAAGTGTGACGTTACCTACTGAACATCTGTGAAGTGTGACGTTACCTACTGAACATCTGTGAAGTGTGATATTACCTACTGAACATCTGTGAAGTGTGACGTTACTTACTGAACATCTGTGAAGTGTGACGTTACCTACTGAACATCTGTGAAGTGTGACGTTACCTACTGAACATCTGTGAAGTGTGACGTCACCCACTGAACATCTGTGAAGTGTTACGTTACCTACTGAACATCTGTGAAGTGTGACGTTACCTACTGAACATCTGTGAAGTGTGACGTTACCTACTGAACATCTGTGAAGTGTGACGTTACCTACTGAACATCTGTGAAGTGTGACGTTACCTACTGCACATCTGTGAAGTGTGACGTTACCTACTGAACATCTGTGAAGTATGACGTTACCTACTGAACATCTGTGAAGTGTGACGTTACCTACTGAACATCTGTGAAGTGTGACGTTACCTACTGAACATCTGTGAAGTGTGACGTTACCTACTGAACATCTGTGAAGTGTGACGTTACCTACTGAACATCTGTGAAGTGTGACGTTACCTACTGAACATCTGTGAAGTGTGACGTTACCTACTGAATATCTGTGAAGTGTGACGTTACCCACTGAACATTTGTGAAGTGTGACGTTACCTACTGAATATCTGTGAAGTGTGACGTTACCCACTGAACATCTGTGAAGTGTGACGTTACCTACTGAACATCTGTGAAGTGTGACGTTACCTACTGAACATCTGTGAAGTGTGACGTTACCTACTGAACATCTGTGAAGTGTGACGTTACCTACTGAACATCTGTGAAGTGTGACGTTACCTACTGAACATCTGTGAAGTGACGTTACCTACTGAACATCTGTGAAGTGTGACGTTACCTACTGAATATCTGTGAAGTGTGACGTTACCCACTGAACATCTGTGAAGTGTGACATTACCTACTGAATATCTGTGAAGTGTGACGTTACCTACTGAACATCTGTGAAGTGTGATATTACCTACTGAACATCTGTGAAGTGTGACGTTACCCACTGAACATCTGTGAAGTGTGACGTTACCTACTGAATATCTGTGAAGTGTGACGTTACCCACTGAACTTCTGTGAAGTGTGACGTTACCTACTGAACATCTGTGAAGTGTGACGTTACCTACTGAACATCTGTGAAGTGTGACGTTACCTACTGAACATCTGTGAAGTGTGACGTTACCGGTGTCCGAAAAAAGTCACAGGAAGTCACATTTTATTTAAATACCATGAATAATTAAAGTAATAAAACAAAAAATATTTTAAGTCAGTAACTGGCAGTACATGACTTGTACACAGTATTACTACCACTTAAAAACCCTATTTTTTTAAGGGGTAGACCGGTAAGCCAGCGGAAGGCCTCGGCCAGATGACCAGAAGCTCCAGCTGTGGGTCATCATATGACTAAGACCCGCGTCAAGAAACACTTGCCTGTTTCCTGGCAAACATTATACATACCAACTTGTACACATTGACAACACAATTTATAAATGTAGGCATTAGACATAGGTACAAAACATCATGTTTTATTAAATTTCTTAAGTAAAGTGATTCATTGAAATAAAAACATTTATATCAGCCATTTATTGACAATAGATGCCATGTAGAGGTTGAAAACATCTTGTATAATATAATTACATGTATATTCAGTGTTAGGTTTCCATTGTTACTTTTTCTTCTGTGACTTTTTTCCTGTGACTTTTTTGTGACTTTCCTGTGGCTTGTTTTCCTGTATCTGACATTACCTACCATACCCCCGGCTGGGATTGAACCCGCGGTCATAGTCTCAAAACTCCAGCCCGTCGCGTTAGCCACTAGACCAGCTAGCCACAATAAGATTCATCCAACTAGGTATATTTCTACACCATAGGAAGGTTAGCACAGGCACCTCTGTGACCACAAATGCAAGTTTTTACAGACGAATCTCCAGCTAGCGTGGCCGTGACGAACTCTAGCTCAAGTCCCTTCACTGCCGTCAACATGACATTACCTACTGAACAGTGACTGATAATTATCGGTGAACGCTCTAAATTTTGTTTATAAACTTCGTGTATTCTCTCGTCTATAAACTTTGTGCATCCTCTCGTGTATAAACGTTGTATATTCTTTTGCCTATAAATTCACTATTCTTTCCTCCAAAAAGTGACTGAGTTTCAGCAAGCCTCTCTACACACATATACACAATATGAAATACTGAGAGTACGTATTTATCAGTTCTGATAAAAGGGATTTGTAGACTGACCGGATGCCTCCAACTAGATAGATTTACACTAAAGGTTTATTCAAATATTATGAAGACGCAGCTACGATTTTCGCAGATATATAATTCGCGAAGGATGTGACTCGCTATATGGATACAGTAGTCTATTTCAGTATCTTATGTGTTTGAGTACCGTGTTCTGTTTCAGTACATTCTCTTTGTATTCAGTGGTCTATTTTAATATACCCTCTGTTTAGATGCAGTGGTCTATTTTAGCGCATTCTGTTTAGATGCATTGGTCTATTTCAATATTTTCTTGGTGTGGAACCAGTGGTCTATTCATATATCAGTGTGATAGGATGCAAATGTTTGTTTTAATATCCTCTGTGTTTGAATTTAGTGGCTTATTTCGATATATCCTGCTTGGATTCGGTGGTTTATTCCAGTATTCTCAGTACTGGAGCCAGTGGTAGATTGCAGTATTCTTGTGATTGGATTCAGAGGTCTGTTTCAGTATCCTCTATGTTTGAATCTGGTGGTCTGTTTTATAATCTGTTTTTAAGCCGTGGTCTATTGCAATATCCTCTGTGTTGGGCGCTTGTGGTCTGTTATAGTATTCTCTGTTTTGGAGTCTATTAATTTATTTCAAAATCTTCTGTTGGGCTATAGTGATCTGTTACAATATCCTGTGTTTGGATGCAGTAGTCTGTTACAATATCATGTGTTGGGTTCTAGTAGTCTGTTGCAATATTCTATGGTGGACTCTAGTAATCTATTGGAATATCCTGTGTTGGGCTCTAGTAGTCTGTTGCAATATCCTGTGTTGAGCTCTAGTAGTCTATTACATATCCCCTGCGGTGGTGGTAATTCAGCTTATCCCCGGGTAGTTCCAGTTAGCTGTGCTGTGAGTGCTGTCAGTGGGAAGTCGCCAGTGTGTCTGTAGCGAGGCTGCTGGACTCCAGCCATCCAATCAAAATATTCTTCCTCTATGTCTATTGATTAGCCAACACCCCTTGTTTACTCAGCTTCCATGAACCACCCACGTGACAATCTTTGAGTTTCATGACCAACATTCGAGGAAGCCCCTCAACCCCCGCTGCTGAGAAAAGTGGGAAGTTGTATAAATAAGAGAAAGATATTTTTGTTGCTCAGAGTTTGCTGTTGAGTCAGGCTCAGTTTTTTGGGATAGGTGCATGTTTTTTTTTTATGTCGGGTTCTTTGCTGGGCCGGATTCGTTGTTTGAACGGGTTTGTTGTCGAAACGAGTTCATTAGGACGAGTTCGCTGTTGGGCCAGATTCGTTGTTGAGACAGGTGCGTTGTTGTACCAGGCTCGTTGATGGACCGAGTTTGTTGCGCCAAGTTGTGTTACACCGAATTCGTTGCTGAGAGGGGTTCGTTGAGGTCAAGCAAGCTAGACACTTCAAGGGAGTCCCCCATCCATGGCGGCGCTAGGCTACCGCACTATTTCACACATTGAACATTAATTAGCACATACAAAAAAAATATTAATTTAGTCGTATAACCCAAAATATATACTTATCATCTTCGTAAATTAACTTTACGCCAAACCACAGAATGATTACCATCAAGTAAATCCCACGGAGACTTAGGGTGTCATAATTCATTACAAGACGAGACATTGACTTGGGAGCGGAACGACATTAGTATTTATTGAGATAGTTTCCTTGCAGTGCCTCAGGCGTGACGTGTGAGACTGTAAATGATTTAATCTTTAAAATGATAGACTTTTGGGATTGCAGTGTTTTAAAAACTGAGGTTGGAGAGTTGAAGGAGGAGGTCTTGCTTCTCCAGGAGGAGATTAGGAGGCTGAAGGTCCACCTCAATGGGCCTGGGAGAGAGTGTGAGGTGGTTGGAGATGTGGGGAATGAGGCTTCTAGCAGTGAGGTGCAGTCTGTCTCTCACTGTGAGGAGGCTGTAGGTGGGGAGGTAGCAACGGCTACCAGCAGTGAGGTGCAGCCCAGCACCTGCTACAAGTGGCGAGTTGTTCACAGTAATGGGAGGCGCATCAGAGTAAGGAAAGTTAAGAGTGAAGATCTGAAGGTAGGAAATCGCTTCTCTGTTCTCCAGGATGAATGTACTTCAGTGGCCAGTGAAGGTAAGGGTACTACTGCCCCTGCTAATGAAGGTAAGCGCATTCTTGTGGTTGGTGACTCTCAGGTAAGATATGTTGACCGTGCTTTTTGTAATAGGAATAAGAAGATGAGAGATAGAGTGTGCTTCCCTGGAGCTGGTGTTGGGGACATTGTCAACAGACTGGATAATATCATGTCAGGTAATGGGAACAAGCCCATTATCTGTCTCAGTGCTGGTGGAAATGATATTGGGAAGGGTAGGAGAGAAGAGCTGCTAGATAAGTACAGGTCAGCTATAGATTTCATTAAGTCTAAGGGAGGGATCCCAATCATATGTAGCATCTTGCCTAGAAGGGGAGTAGGAAATGAATGGTTGTCTAGGGCAATTGGTGTAAATTGCTGGCTAGACAGATACTGCAAGGAACTTGCAATCCCATTCATTGACAACTGGAACAACTTTTATGGCAAACATGATATGTATGCAAGGGATGGGGTTCATCTCTCTGGGGCAGGGGTGGTAGCACTTGCAGACTCGATTGAGAAGGCCATTGGTGAAATGCCTATGATTTTAAACTGATGGAAGATAGAGGTATGGGTGTGTGTGGGAAACAAGCAGGTTGCAACACTAGGGTTGGAAACAGTAAATGTATAAAAGGCATTCAGCATGAAGTTATAAATAAAGACAATAGAACAGGTCAGCAAACAAAGGGGGACAGCAGAGGGCAGCAAGGGACTAGCTCCCTTAAGGTTTACTATACTAATAGCAGGAGTGTTAGAAATAAGATAGATGAGCTAAGATTAATTGCAAGTGCAGGAAACATAGATATTATTGCTATAACAGAGACCTGGCTCAATCTGAAAGATAGAGAGATGCCCTCTGAATGTCACATACAAGGCTATAAATTATTCCACACTGACAGGGTCAACAGGAAAGGTGGTGGAGTAGCGATGTATGTCAGAGACAATTTAAATTGTTTTGTTAGACAAGATATTAAATTAGAAGCGTCAGCCACTGAATCTGTTTGGTTACAGCTTCTCGAGGGCCGAGAAAAACTAATTTTGGGTGTGATTTACAGGGCCCCAAATCTTGATAGGGAGTGCAGTAAACTTCTATGGGACGAAATTCGTAAGGCATCTACATACGAAAATGTTGTGCTAATGGGAGATTTCAACTATAGACAGATTGACTGGAGCAATTTGACAGGAAATTTAGAGTCGGGTGACTTTCTTGATACGATCCAGGATTGTTTTTTAAAACAGTTTGTGACAGAGCCAACTAGGGGAAATAACCTCCTTGACTTGGTTCTTGCCAGTAGGGAAACACTAATTAATAATCTTGAGGTTAATGATGAGCTTGGGGAGAGTGATCACAAATCACTCAGTTTTAACATATCATGGAATTCCCCTAATAATGGCAATCAAGTCTCCGTCCCTGACTTTCGCTTGGCTGATTTCATAGGACTGAAAAATTACTTAGGTGGGCTGAACTGGAATGACCTGACTAGGGGTCAGGTAGGTGGTGATGGTTGCCGATATGATGCTTTCCAGGGCATAGTTCTAGCTGCTCAGTCAAATTATGTTCCAAATAGGGAAATCAGATCAAACAAAAATGATCCTAAATGGATGAACAATAGATTAAAATATCTGATTGGTCAAAAGAGAGGCATATATAGGCAAATCAAAAGAGGAGAGGGGCAATTAAGAAATCGATATATTCAGTTAAAGAGAGAAATAAAAAAGGGAATTAGAAAAGCAAAAAGAGATTATGAGGTTAAAGTTGCAAGAGAATCGAAGACTAACCCAAAAGGATTCTTTCAGGTATACAGAAGTAAGATCAGGGACAAGATAGGCCCACTCAAAAGTTCCTCGGGTCAGCTCACTGACAGTGATAAGGAAATGTGTAGAATTTTTAACACATACTTCCTCTCAGTTTTTACACAGGAGGATACCAGCGATATTCCAGTAATGATAAATTATGTAGAACAGGACGATAATAAACTGTGCACTATTAGGGTCACAAGTGACATGGTCCTTAGGCAAATAGATAAATTAAAACCTAACAAATCCCCAGGCCCTGATGAACTGTATGCAAGGGTTCTAAAGGAATGTAAAGAGGAGCTTAGCACACCTTTGGCTAATCTTTTCAACATATCACTACAAACTGGCATGGTGCCAGATAAGTGGAAAATGGCAAATGTGATACCTATTTTCAAAACAGGTGACAGGTCCTTAGCTTCGAACTATAGACCAATAAGCCTAACCTCCATAGTGGGAAAATTTATGGAATCAATAATTGCCGAGGCAGTTCGTAGCCACCTTGAAAAGCATAAATTAATCAACGAATCTCAGCATGGTTTTACAAAGGGGCGTTCCTGCCTTACGAATTTATTAACTTTTTTCACTAAGGTATTTGAGGAGGTAGATCATGGTAATGAATATGATATTGTGTATATGGACTTCAGTAAGGCTTTTGACAGGGTCCCACATCAGAGACTATTGAGGAAAATTAAAGCACATGGAATAGGAGGAGAAATTTTTTCCTGGATAGAGGCATGGTTGACAAATAGGCAGCAGAGAGTTTGCATAAATGGGGAGAAATCAGAGTGGGGAAGCGTCACGAGCGGTGTTCCACAGGGGTCAGTGTTGGGCCCCCTGCTGTTCACAATCTACATTAACGACATAGATGAGGGCATAAAGAGCGACATCGGCAAGTTTGCCGATGACACCAAAATAGGCCGTCGAATTCATTCTGACGAGGACATTCGAGCACTCCAGGAAGATTTGAATAGACTGATGCAGTGGTCGGAGAAGTGGCAGATGCAGTTTAATATAGACAAATGCAAAGTTCTAAATGTTGGACAGGACAATAACCATGCCACATATAAACTAAATAATGTAGATCTTAATATTACGGATTGCGAAAAAGATTTAGGAGTTCTGGTTAGCAGTAATCTGAAACCAAGACAACAGTGCATAAGTGTTCGCAATAAAGCTAATAGAATCCTTGGCTTCATATCAAGAAGCATAAATAATAGGAGTCCTCAGGTTGTTCTTCAACTCTATACAACCTTGGTTAGGCCTCATTTAGATTATGCTGCACAGTTTTGGTCACCGTATTACAGAATGGATATAAATTATCTGGAAAATGTACAAAGGAGGATGACAAAGATGATCCCATGTATCAGAAACCTTCCCTATGAGGATAGACTAAGGGCCCTGAAACTGCACTCTCTAGAAAGACGTAGAATTAGGGGGGATATGATTGAGGTTTATAAGTGGAAGACAGGAATAAATAAAGGGGATGTAAATAGTGTGCTGAAAATATCTAGCCTAGACAGGACTCGCAGCAATGGTTTTAAGTTGGAAAAATTCAGATTCAGGAGGGATATAGGAAAGTACTGGTTTGGTAATAGAGTTGTGGATGAGTGGAACAAACTCCCAAGTACCGTTATAGAGGCCAGAACGTTGTGTAGCTTTAAAAATAGGTTGGATAAATACATGAGTAGATGTGGGTGGGTGTGAGTTAGACCTGATAGCTTGTGCTAACAGGTCGGTTGCCGTGTTCCTCCCTTAAGTCAATGTGACCTGACCTGACTAGGTTGGGTGCATTGGCTTAGGCCGGTAGGGACTTGGACCTGCCTCGCATGGGCCAGTAGGCCTTCTGCAGTGTTCCTTCGTTCTTATGTTCTTATGTTCTTATGTATGTATATATATATATATATATATATATATATATATATATATATATATATATATATATATATATATATATATATATATATCGAGTCAGCAGGACTCGATACTGCTACTGAGACGGACAAGATTCCAAGGCAGCGCTTTTATCCATTCGGCCACAAATGCCGCAAAAGCTGGGCAGCCTTGTTCACAAGCCATGTTTCTTTCCCAGCCCGGGCACGTCAGTGAGCCTCAAACATGGATTCAAGCTATTTTAATCTCCTCTTGTATGTTGTGATTTCACAAGCGATTTTTATGTCAATGCACCACGCAGCAACACTGTATATATACCCGCTTGTTTCCTTGTGCTGCAGTGATATAAAAATCGCTTGTGAAGTCAGAACATACAGGAGGACATTGAAGTAGATTGAATCCATGCTTGAGGCTCACTGACGTGCCCGGGTTGGGTCAGAAACATGGCTTGTGAGCAAGGCTGCCCAGCTTTTGCGGCATATATATATATATATATATATATATATATATATATATATATATATATATATATATATATATATATATATATATATATATATATATATATATATATATATATATATATATATATATATATATATATATATATATATATATATATATATAACAACCACTGTGAAAGAATGGTGAAATTTCAAGCGCTTTAAGGCTCCTGACTTCTCACATTATCAAGGAACTATAAAAGTAATACATCAGTGGAGGGCATATAAAGGGTCTAGACCACACCTCACCATCACATCCCACAACAAAGCAACACCTGACGCGCGACGACACCCGACTCATAAGAAAGGAGGAACACTACAGCAGGCCCACTGGCCCAACTACACAGGCCCTTCACGACATCCCTCTAACAAAGTATTCTACCCAAGAATTAAGATTTATTATTTGTCCAATGTATATATTAAATTCTTCACAAATTTTATTAATTATAAATGGATCTAATTTATATAAACCAAAGGAAATATTCATATTATTTTCAAAACTGCTTTTTATGAAACTAGATTCAATTATATTTGTCCTGCAATTTTTCATTCTTACACCCCTAAAATAATATACATCACATTAATTTTCTGAGAGATGTTTAATTTAGACTTTCATGTTGGATATGCTTAGTTGTTTATCAATTCATTTCTCCTGTGCTTTCATATGGATATGTTTCCATGTGTACATGGGAGCACAGGAAACATTGATGATAAACTTTTATTTACAGCTGATGGGAATACTGTTTAATAGTAGTTCTACACTGTACATACATGATTGGTCTCCCCCAATGTATATCAGTGGTAAAACATAACAACATGTTTGTGAATAAGACATCCCATCCTATTTGATGTTTCACTTGTCAGGTGATATTTAAAAAGGTTTTTTGTGTACATAAATACTATTATTTTTAGGATTTTTTTTAGCTCACAATTGTTACTATATTGAGTTTGCCCTAAATATGTGTTGCCTCATTTACTGTACATGTACTTGTTCTGAATACTACTGTAATACTACTTGACAAATTCTGTTAACTGAGAATTTGCAAGTTTGTTAATGTTACTTTTGTTTTTTATTCTTCAATCTCCCTACCTCAGTGGGAGACGTCCAGTGTGTTAAAAAAGTTCTTATATTTGTACAGGTTTTTGAATTGATAAGTTTGAACTTCAGTGTTACATTATCAGCACAATGAAGATGTAATAATGTCGGTAGAATTAGATGAAGATAAAGATACTTTATTTCAGCATGATGCAGTGTATGTACAAAGGTGAATTACATTTACAGTGGTAGTCACGGCATTCCGGGTGAGTACCCTGGCATAATGCCATAATGAAAATCAAAGGCCTACCATATGGGGGGTCTTTTTTTGTCAGTGCATTATGCCGGGTAGCAGCTGTTAGTATGACGTCACGGCTTGCCGCCACACTTCACAGTGACTCCTCAGTGTTCATGTAGCTGCCGTGGTGAGAGGAAGTGTTGCACTTTTTTCTCTTATCCGCCCCATCTTTTATCTTGTGTTTCCTTTGATTTTGGGGTTATACATGTTTGATTATGGGTAAAAGGAAGTCTTTAACACCTGAAACTATAGCTCAAATCATAGGGCTTCACAAAGCTGGGCACCAGACGAAAGAAATAGTGGAGAATGTTGGTGTGTGTGTGTGTGTGTGTGTGTGTGTGTGTGTGTGTGTGTGTGTGTGTGTGTGTGTTCAGTGAGGAACTGGGTGCAGCATTTCAAGGTTGGTGGCAATTTTGAGTTACCATCTGCCAAACCTTGGCCTAGCCCCTCGAAGACATTTGTTCATACCTTAACTGTGTTAAAGAAGCACTTAAAGAGTATACCTAAGATAACTGCTAGAGAATTGAAAGAAAACATACATCTTCTCTCGGAGGTGTCTGTAAGAACTGTTAATAGGCGTGTGTCAGAACTGGGCTACAGAAGTCACCGCCAGGTTAAGAAACCGATCCTCTCCAAGCCACAGAAGAAACATAGACTGGATTATGCAAAGAAATATCTTCACTGGAATCGTCAACAGTGGTCTGAAGTACAGTGGACCCCCGCATACCGTTGGCATCACATAACGTTAAATCCGCATACCGCTACATTTTATCGCCAAGATTTTGCCTCGCATACCGCTAAAAAACCCGCTCAACGCTGTTCGTCCGAGACGCGTCTAATGTGCGCCCTTAGCCAGCCTCACATGTTCCGCTGTTGGCATTGTTTACCAGCCAACCTCCGCGGTAACATCCAAGCATACAATCGGAAAATTTCGTATTATTACAGTGTTTCTGGTGATTTTATCTGCAAAATAAGTGACCATGGGCCCCAAGAAAGCTTCTAGTGCCAACCCTACAGCAATAAGGGTGAGAATTACTATAGAGATGAAGAAAGAGATCATTGATAAGTATGAAAGTGGAGTGCGTGTCTCCGAGCTGGCCAGGTTGTATAGTAAACCCCAATCAACCATCGCTACTATTGTGGGCAACAAAAAGGCAATCAAGGAAGCTGTTCTTGCCAAAGGTTTAACTGTGTTTTCGAAACAGAGATTGAAAGTGATGGAAGATGTTGAGAGACTCTTATTGGTGTGGATAAATGAGAAACAGATAGCAGGACATAGCATCTCTCAAGTGATCATAAGTGAAAAGGCTAGGAAGTTGCATCAGGATTTAATTAAAAAAATGCCTGCAACTAGTGATGATGTGAGTGAATTTAAGGCCAGCAAAGGTTGGTTTGAGAGATTTAAGAAGCGTAGTGGCATACATAGTGTGATAAGGCATGGTGAGGCTACCAGTTTGGACCACAAAGCAGCTGAAAAATATGTGCAGGAATTCAAGGAGTACATAGAAACTGAAGGACTGAAATCTGAACAAGTGTTTAATTGTGATGGAACAGGCCTGTTTTGGAAGAAAATGCCAAGCAGGACCTACATTACTCTGGAGGAAAAGGCACTCCCAGGACATAAGCCTATGAAAGACAGGCTTACTCTGTTGATGTGTTCCAATGCTACTGGTGATTGCAGCACCCTTAAACCAAGACAGCAGTGCCTAAGCATATGTTATAAGGCAAATAGATTACTGGGATTTATATCAAGAAGTGTAAGCAACAGAAGTCCAGAGGTCATATTGGAGCTTTATACATCATTAGTAAGGCCTCACCTAGATTATGCAGCTCAGTTCTGGTCTCCGTATTACAAAATGGACATAAATTCGTTAGAAAACATTCAGCGTAGGATGACTAAATTAATACATAGCATTAGAAATCTTCCTTATGAAGAAAGATTGAAGACTCTTAAGTTACATTCACTTGTTAGACGAAGAATGAGGGGAGACCTGATCGAAGTGTATAAGTGGAAGATAGGTATTAATAAAGGGGATATTAATAAGGTCTTGAGGATGTCTCTCCAAGAGAGAACCCACAGTAATGGATTTAAATTAGATAAGTTTAGATTTAGAAAGGACATAGGAAAGTATTGGTTTGGAAATAGGGTAGTTGATGAGTGGAACAGTCTACCTAGTTGGGTTATTGAGGCTGGGACTTTGGGTAGTTTCAAATCTAGGTTGGATAAGTATATGAGTGGGAGGGGTTGGATTTGAGTGGGACTTTCACATCAGAGCTTATTTCTTGGGTGGCATTGAAAATTGGGTTGGGCAAATGTTTTGTTAGTGGGATGAATTGTAAAGGACCTGCCTAGTATGGGCCAGCAGGCCTCCTGCAGCGTTCCTCCTTTCTTATGTTCTTATGTTCTTATATTCCTGTCGACCATGGTCATGGACAACTTTCTGAAAATCAATTGGATGGTTAAAATCTCTCACATGGATAAATAGAGCATTGAAATCTTGTCCAGTTCTAATGCTATATTTATGTTGTTTTAATCTAAGTTCGAGACTTTTACCAGTTTGACCGTAATAAACTTCATCGCAAATTTTACAAAGAATCTTATAGACACATCCATCAGCATTTTGGGGGGAATTCTTTTGCAAAAGTTTTTTTTTTACTGTATCAATATTTTTAAATATAACTTTAATATTAAAAGTCTTAAGAAGAGAAGGCATATCATGGTAAGGGAGAACCAACATATTTTTAGTTGAATAAGGTTGGTTGTCCCTTTTTGTATTGTAAAAATGTATTTCTCGCAATTTTAAAAGATTTATCAATTACGTTTCTTGGGTATTTCAGATCATTAGCTATTTCATAAATTTTGGATATTTCTTCATCTATGAACTCTGGACTACAAGTACGCAAAGCTCTCAGAAACATTGATGAGAAAACAGACAGTTTAACTCTATCTTGATGTGAAGAATAATAGTGTACATAGGAACAGTTATTTGTAGGTTTTCTGTAAATTTTAAATTTGAATTCATTATTACCCTTAATAATTACAACATCTAGAAAAGGCAATGAGTTATTTTCCTCAAACTCAACAGTAAAGTTTATAGAATGGGCTAAGCTATTTAACAATATATATATATATATATATATATATATATATATATATATATATATATATATATATATATATTATTGTGACCACGAACGAGTGGCATTTGATCAATAACAACAGTGCATTAGCCAAGGACTCGAACCCATGATGTCTTGGCCCGCCTCATGGTGAGCCAGAACCACAGGACGCCTTAGACCACAGGACCACCCAAACCTACAAAGGTGGCGCAGCCAGCAGAGCTAGCTGTTTGACCGCCACCCGAGGACGTTCGGTGTTGCGGGAGCTTCCAGGCTAATTTCATTCGTATCTCTGTTTGGTGTACTAGTCCACGAGCAGCATATATGGTTCTGGCTCACCATGAGGTGAGCCAGTACAACGTGGGTTCGATTCCTTGGCTAGTGCAGTGTTGTTATTGATCAATACCACTCGTTTGTGGTCACAATAATATATATATGCTGCTCGTGGACTAGTACACCAAACAGAGATGAGAATGAAATTAGCCTGGAAGCTCCCATAACACCGAACGTCTTCGGGTGGCGATCAAACAGCTAGCTCTGCTGGCTGCGCCATCTTTGTAGGATTGGGTGGTCCTGTGGTCTAAGGCGTCATGTGGTTCTGGCTCACCATGAGGCGGGCCAGTACAACATGGGTTCGAGTCTTTGACTAGTGCAGTGTTGTTTTATATATATATATATATATATATATATATATATATATATATATATATATATATATATATATATATATTAAAGAGTAAATGTAGTGTGCAAGTATAATACGAGGTGGCGTCTAAAAGTTCCCGGAATCGAATTTCCGTGCGCTTAGTGGGTGAATATACATACATATATATATATATATATATATATATATATATATATATATATATATATATATATATATATATATATTTATTTATATATATATGTCGTGCCGAATAGGCAGAACTTGCGAGCTTGGCTTAAAAAGCAACGCTCATCTTGCCATTTAGGACAAGCGAAAATTTGTGTATGCAATAATTTCGCCAAAATTATTCTGAACCTTACTAAAAAAATATATTTCACTGTGTTTGTTTAGTATTAAATTATTGTAAACAAATCTAAAATATATTTAGTTGGGTTAGGCTAAAATATATTGCGCTTGTTATAATAAGGTTAGGTAAGTTTTCTAAGTTCCTTTTGGGTGCAAAATTATAAATTTTTACATCAACATTAAGGAAAATAATATATCTTTAAATGTATAAGAGAAAATTTTAGAAAGGACTTAATTTTAAATGAGTTCTTGCTAATTGGCCAGTTTTACCTGTAAGGCACATTATATATATATATATATATATATATATATATATATATATATATATATATATATATATATATATATATATATATATTCACCCACTAAGCGCGCGGAAATTCGATTCCGGGAACTTTTAGACACCACCTCGTATTATACTTGCACACTACATTTACTCTTTAATAAGAACTCTTCTTAGTCCCTCTGGTTCATTTGAGTTTTTAGATTCCAGAGCACTCTTTTGCGTTGCATTGTTTAACATTTCCTTATTTATGTTGTGCAATTGACACGCCTTGAGAGGTGAAC
Source organism: Cherax quadricarinatus (assembly GCF_038502225.1). NCBI lineage: Eukaryota > Metazoa > Arthropoda > Malacostraca > Decapoda > Parastacidae > Cherax > Cherax quadricarinatus. Next base: position 15,141,312 of record NC_091312.1, read on the forward strand.
AGCTCCAAATATTGTTGTCATTAAAACACCTTTAGCTTGGAGAATAACGGGCTAATGTCAAAGGTTCGTCAACACTGATGCTTATGAAGAGGGAAGACGATTAGTTAAACTTAATGTGAAGCGTTGAACCCGTGTTAGTGATTCAGAGTAAAGGGTAGTGGAGCCTCGATGTCCTGTTCACTTGAGACAGACGCGTTTCCTGACTACTCAAGAAGGTTGAGGACAGAAGGATGGACATGGTGAGGCACACTGGTATAGTGGACATACTGAAGTCTTGAAACACATGGCACATTGAAGAGTAACTGTCGGTATTGTATAAAATTAATGTGGTAATGGGCCATTGTTGTAATGGACGAGGAGAATCTTTGGAACATGTGGGACATAGGTGTGGTGGAGGTGGTAGTGGTGGCGCCACAGCAGCAGCACAGCTATCGACCACCACTAATTCCTGCTCACGCTTGCTCTGGAGTGTCGATCTGTCATGTCCGTCTGTTCATCCGTTCCTTTTCTTTATATTCCCCTCAAGTACAACAAGTAATCCAGATTGCTGCCTCGATCCCGGACTATCGATTCCACGTGGGTCATTAAAGGCAGCAAGTATCAGCAATGTGAATAAGACACAATGTGCATCCTTGGCATTTACGGAGAAGACGTTTCGTCCACCAGAGAGTTTATCAATCCATGATAAATGCCATAATAAACCGCAGCGTATCTCAGTGTGCATGTGTACACTGAGAGCTTTAATCACACTTGGGTTTAAAGTATTTTTGACTGAGGGGTGTACAGGCTATATGCAACCTTAACAACCCTCGTGTAGTCGATATGCTTTTAAATTGATCATTCAACCAACCAACAAAATATTAAGATTATTGTAATGCCTAAAATAAAAATTAAAGTAAACATTATGTATATATATATATATATATATATATATATATATATATATATATATATATATATATATATATATATATATATTATACATACATACATACACATACAGGTATACACCTGTTCATGTTCGCCTATTACTGAAATCGGTAACCAGGTGCTAGTTGACTTACACGTCGCATGCTAGAGGAGAGATTCCGATGGAAATAAATCACATTTGAATTTTTCTTGAGGTATAATAGGTTAATTAACATAAAACGTTTTTTCTCCTGTTCCCTTTGGGGTACATCCCCTTCTGTTGCCTAAGCTGGTCACCTGTTGTGAAGCAAACACACACAGAGTGGACCTAGTAGCGACCAGTTGAGAGGCGGAGCCAGGAACTATGAACTGACCCCTGCAGCCACAAATAGGTGAGTACACACACACACACATGGTTACATCAACGGCAGCTGCATCGTGGCAACATTGCGACTCTGTGCAACTGATGAAGCCTGAACAAAACCATAGGCTCCCAAGTAATGGTGAAAGCGCAGTTCTCAGTGAAGCTTCTGTTTCTCGCCCTCTGCCCTCCCCTCCCATCCTTATCTCTCTCTCCCTACTCAACCTTTTCCTTTCCCTCCCCTCCACCCTCTCCTTCCCGCCCCGTCTTTAAAAAGTTACGAAAACAAGAATTCCATTTCTGTGTATGGGACAGATTATCCTGATAAATAACATTTCCCAAGTAATAGTAATTCCAGCTCTATTGGAAGGAAACCTTTGAAGCTTCCATAGCTAATGAAACTTTGCTGAAATGCTTGATGATATCCTCATTGTCTTACTGAAGTCTCCCAGCTCAGGCTGACAATTTCAACACCTTGTATGAGCCCCACCCTGATTGATGGAATGTGACAAGGAAACGCCAATATTTTGTTTCCACTGTTTAATTACATTTAGAATGGGTAACAGCACACTGCTGATGTATCAGTTTTTTGTTTTATAATAAATATTAAAAACTGCATATAAGAAATTGAAGTAAACTGCTAATCCCTAAGATAATTTACCAATTGTATACACGTGGGTACAGAGAGCGAGAGAGATAATGGTAAAAAAAATTGCAAGCAAGAATTAAACACATTATTATCATCAACTATAAAGAATTGTTAAAATATCTCGGAAATTTAATGATTCTTCCCTCTGCCTAGCTTGCTACAAGAGAAGCGCATCCATCAAAAGATTTGCTGACGAAACTTGGAGCCTCCACCACTCCTTGCGCTCAGTGATGCACAGGTTAAGGGCATCATGTACATACAGCGTAAACAGTAATCAGAGCAGGTGAAAGCAGTTACACATCTTTAAACAGCAACGGTAGACTTGACAGAGAACACAAGTAAATTAAATACTGAACACAGCCTTCACCTCTTTATGTTCAGCTGAACATTACACCAACATACACAGGTCGCAAAAAAAAAAAAATTGTTGCTTCTCAAGCCGGCACCCCATCGAAAATTATTCTTAAAAATATAGGTGCATGGTATGTGATACTAGCTTTAAGTGTGGATCACCGATCTGGCTCACCAGGAAGATACTGGTTGTTATTAAGGAAGAAATGTCTTGAGCGAATGAGCTGACTACAAACCCCATTCCATAGGCCAGGTCTTTTCACAATTTATATAAATGATCTCGAGACGGGGCTATTTTTCACTCACTGTTTCCCTTCTTCCTTTCTTTTGGTTAGTTAATGGAGTTTAAAGCCTATCGATTACAGCAGGGTCACAAAGGCTGCACGTAATCTCTTTATCACCAGACAAGAATACTTTAATCCCTAAAATGGGATTTAAGGTAAACTCTCAGCATATATATTCTGAAAGAAATACACCTCTCGGTGTATATACACTGTGTCAGCAGTTTTTTTCTCCCAGTATCGATGGCTATGACCCCTCTCTCCCCCTCCCACAAACCACCCACCTAACAGCTAATAGGCTTTTCGAGTGTTATGTAAGTGTTGAAAGTGCGTCGTGAGGCAGACGGTTCAAGTGCTTACTTTGCCTCAGCCTGTGACTCTAAAGAACCACTTGCTGCCCCACGACACAGCCTCAAGCACTACTAGTATAAAAATTGGGTGCGGTTAAAGGGAAGAGGAGACCTGATTTGAATTCCAGGGGGCGCTGTTGTGGTGGTGGCGGCGATAGTGGAGCTAGTGGCGATGGTGGTGATGTTAATGGTGGTAATGATGATATATATGCCGTGCCGAATAGGTAAAACTAGTCAATTAGCAAGAACTCACTTAAAATTAAGTCCTTTCTAAAATTTTCTTATTATAGCCTTATTATAACAAGCGCAATTTAATTTAGCCTAATCCAACTAAATATATTTTAGATAAGTTTACAATAATTTAATAATAAACAAATACAAGGAAATATATGTATTTTTTTCCGTTAGGTTCAGAATGATTTTTGCGAAATTACTGCATACACAAATTTTCGCTTGACTTATTCGGCAGGAAGAGCGTTCCTATTTAAGCCAAAAATCATTTATGATGAGATGGTGAAAATGTTTCAAAAAATAGGTGGGTAACTTCACATACGAAGTTTCTTTGAAAAAACTAGAATTTATTTTATGTAGCATCAACACGCGCACACACACACACACACACACACACACACACACACACACACACACACACACACACACATGGAAGCATTGGTAGCAGCAAGAGAAGCAACTTTCCAGCAAGAAGCTAATAGCTCAAAATGGATGGTTTTGCAGAAGGGATCATGGAGACCTGTATTGAACACCTGTTGTTAGACAAGTAAGCTAGGAGCCCTTTCATTGAACATTTGAGTTTGTCTTCAAGAGGGGTATGGATGCATTTATTGAACACCAGTTCTTGATTGTACTGGAGGGTCAGGGGACTTCTTTATTGAACACCTGTTGTTGACTGTTCTGCATTGCAGGAGAACTCCTATATTGCAAACTTGTTCGTTTTTCTTGCGTTTGTTGTTGTAGCCCCCTAGCAATCTACTATTTTACCCATTTTTATCATTTACGCATTTAATTATATGCATTATTATCAATATTTTTTATGTACACAATCTTCGCTATTCTTATTCCAGAAATTAAATATTTCATTCGGATTTTCTCTTCAGGAATCGACTTCAAGCAAAAAATAGTCAACTTGGACGGAGTTCCTATCAAATTACAAATATGGTAAGTAGAGAGAGAATCTTCATGCAACATTACAAACTATGTTTAACTCTTTCTCTGATTTTATTAGCTCATTTAGTTGTATAAACTGATCTATATTATGTCAGTCACCAGCTGTCAAAGGCACTTTTTTAAAGACAGGATCTGTAATGTATGTATGTGTGTGTGTGTACTCCCCTAGTTGTGGTTGCAGGAGTCGATTCATAGCTCCTGGCCCCGCCTCTTCGCTGGTCGCTACTAGGTCCACTCCCTCCATTCTCCATGAGCTTTAACGTACCTGAGGTCGCTACTAGGTCCACTCCATCCATTCTCCATGAGCTTTAACGAACCTCTCCTTGAGGCAGTGTATGGATCCTGCCTCCACTGCATCACTTTCCAGATTGTTCCACTTCCTGACAAGTCTGTGACTGAATAAATACTTCCTAACATCCCTGTAACTTATCTGAGTTTTCAGCTTCCAGTTGTGACCGATTGTTACTGTGTCCCATCTCTGGAACATCCTGTCCCTATCCACCTTGTCAGTTCCTCTCAATATTTTATATGTCATTATCATGTCCCCTCTATCTCTCCTGTCCTCCAGTGTCGTTAGGTTGATTTCCCTTAACCACTCCTCGTAGGCCATACCTCTTAGTTCCGGGACTAGTCTTGTTGCAAACCTTTGCACATTCTCTAATTTCTTGATGTGATTGACCAGGTGTGGGTTCCATACTGGTGCTGCATACTCCAGAATGGGCCTGACGTACGCAGTGTACAGTGTCTTCAATGACTACGTAGATGTCAAAACGCTGTTCTTAGGTTTGCCAGGCGCCCATATGCTGCAACAGTTACTTGGTTGATGTGCGCCTCATGTGCTCGGTATGATTCTCACCCCAGGATCCTTTTCCTTTAGTGAGTTTTGCAGCCTTTGACCTCCTAGGCTGTACTCCGTCTGCGGTTTTCCTTGTCCTTCCCCAAACATCATGATTTTGCACCTGCTGGGGGTTAAACTCCAGGAGCCATTTATTGGACCAGGCCTACAGCCTGACCAAATCTCCTTGTATGCTTACATGATCCTCGTTCACTTGTATTCTCGTTAGCTCCACATCGTCTGCAAATGGACATGTCTCAATCTGTCCCTTCTGTCATGTCATTCACATATACTAGATACAGCACTGGACCTAGGACTGACCCTGTTGAACCCCACTCGTCACATGCACCCGCTCTGACACCTCGTCACGTACTAGCACATGTTGTTTCCTTCCGGTCAGGTATTCTCTGATCCATTGCATTACTTTCCCTGCTATTCCTGCCTGCTCCTCTAGCTTTTCAAGCTGGAGGAGCAGGCCTTCTTACAGTCCAGGAAGATGCAGTGTACCCATTCCTCTCTCTCTCTCTCTTACTTTTGTTACCTTTTCGTATAACTCAAGTACGTTAGTGATGCAGGACTTCCCTGTGTGTGTGTACACACCTAGTTGAGGTTGCAGGGGTCGAGTCCAAGCTTCTGGCCCCGTGTGTGTGTGTGTGTGTGTGTGTGTGTGTGTGTGTGTGTGTGTGTGTGTGTGTGTGTGTACTCACCTAATTATACCCACCTAATTGTGGTTGCAAGGGTCGAGACTCAGCTCCTAGCCCCGCCTCTTCACTGACCGCTACTGGGTCCTCCCTCTCGCTGCTCCATGAGCTTTATCATACCTCGTCTTAAAACTATGTATAGTTCCTGCCTCCACTACATCGCTTGCCAGACTATTCCACTTCCTAACAACTCTGTGGCTGAAGAAATACTTCCTGACATCCCTTTGACTCATCTGAGTCTTCAGCTTCCAATTGTGACCCCTTGTTTCATTGTCCCATCTCTTGAACATCCTGCCTTTGTCCACCTTTTCTATTCCACGCAGTATTTTGTATGTCGTTATCATGTCTCTCCTGACCCTCCTGTCCTCCAGTGTCGTCAGACCGATTTTCCTTAACCTTTCTTCATAGGACATTCACCTTAGCTCTGGAACCAGCCTTGTTGCAAACCTTTGCATTTTCTCTAATTTCTTGACGTGTTTGACCAGGTGTGGGTTCCAAACTGGTGCTGCGTACTCCAGTATGGGCCTGACGTACACAGTGTATAAAGTCTTGAACGATTCCATACTGAGGTACCGGACCGCTATTCTCAGGTTTGCCAGGCGCCCATATGCCGCAGCAGTTATCTGGTTAATGTGTACTTCTTGCGATGTACTCGGTATTATACTCACTACTGGATCTTTCTCCGATCTTCATGACTTTGCATTTGGCGGGGTTAAATTCTAGGAGCCAGTTGCTGGACCACGTATCCAGCCTGTCCAGGTCTCTTTGTAGACTTGTCTGGTCCGCATCTGATTTAATTCTCCTCATTAACTTCACATCATCTGCAAACAGGGACACTTCTGAGTCTATCCCTTCCGTCATGTCGTTCACATATACCAAGAATAGCACTGGTCCCAGGACTGACCCCTGTGGGACCCCGCTCGTCACCGGCTCCCACTGTGATACCTCATCACGGACCATGACTCGCTGTTGCCTCCCTGATCCATTGCAATGCCCTTCCTGTTATATGTACCTGTTCCTCTAGCTTCTGTACTAATCTCTTGTGAGGAACTGTGTCGAAGCCCTTCTTGCAGTCCAAGAAAATGCAATCAACCCACCCCTCCCTCTCATTTCTTACTTCAGTTACCTTGTCATAAAACTCTAGTAGGTTTGTGACACAGGATTTGCCTTCCATGAATCTGTGCTGGCTGTTGTTTATCTTGTGCTCCAAATGCTCCACCACTCTCCTCCTGATAATCTTCTCCATGACTTTGCATACTATACACGTCAGTGACACTGGTCTATAATTTAGTGCTTCATTTCTGTCTCCTTTCTTAAAGATGGGGACTGCATTTGCCTTCTTCCATACTTCAGGTAGTTGCCCAGTTTCAAGGGAAGTGTTGAAGATTTTGGTTAGTGGCACACGTAGTATCTCTGCTCCCTCTCTAAGGACCCACGGAGAGATGTCCGGTCCCACCGCCTTTGAGGTATCAAGGTCACTTAGGAGCTTCTCAACCTCCTCCTCAGTTGTGTGTAATTCATCCAACACTTGTTGGTTTATTCCTTGTTAACGTACCCCACTGTTTTGTCTTCCCAGTGTCCCTTCAGCCTCCACTGTAAATTCTTCCTGAAATCTCATGTTGAGCTCCTCACAGACTTCTTGGTTGTTTCTTGTGAGCTCCCCACCTTTCCTCAGCCCGATTACCTGGTCCTTGACTGTTGTCTTCCTCCTGATGTGGATGTAAAGCAGTTTCGGGTCAGACTTGACTTTCGATGCTATGTCGTTTTCATACTGCCGCTGCGCCTCCCTCCTTATCTGTGCATACTCGTTTCTGGCTCGTCGACTGATCTCTTTATTTTTCTGAGTCCTTTGCCTTCTGTACTTTTTCCATTCTCTAGAGTACTTAGTTTTTGCCTCTGTGTGTGTGTGTGTGTGTGTGTGTGTGTGTGTGTGTTTGTTTGTTAATTTGTGAGTGTTAGCTCTAAATTATGTGCCAGATTGAAAGGTTATTTTAATGAATTTGAAGAGCATACGAAGGGTAGTATAAAGTTTCATACTGCATTCAACTTCCAAATTGTGAATGAGGTGTGTTATTTGAATCCTCGTCATACTTCCAGGAGACATACGCGGTATGTCTCCTGGATATACAAAATACAGATAGGTTTGTCACCCGTATGAGGCTCATTGTGACTATTCCACGTGAACGCCACCATTTAATAATTCTGTACTTTAATCTCAGCAATATGGGCTAAAGTAAACTCTCAGTAGTTATACAAAATTTTAATATATATCCCTCCTTATGTGTACATTTTGATGATGATGAGAGCTTATGACTTTAAAACCTAAATCTACTAGTCTATTATAGGATACTCGTAAACTCCAGTCGGCGTTTTATCCCTTCTGACACCATCTTTAGCTAAGGTGACGCTAATTCATGTTACACTTCGCTCCCGTCTTTGCAATTAAGTTTCACACAGTTGAGAAATTACGAATTATGAAGTAGACAAGATCCACAAGTTCTGCTTTGTACATTTGCTGGCTCATTGGTAACACAGTTTCGTGGCTTCTGAACTTAGCAGTATGGCACCAGTTCAGATCCTACACGGCCTCTCCTATGTAACTGCTAATATAAATATGCATTAACTGTATTGTTTACCTCGTCGAAGAGTTTCAAATAAAGTTTCATTGCTTTTTTGGCACGTTTGTGCATTCGTAAGCACTTTCACACGGCAGCATAATTATATGTAGCAAACTTCAGGTAAAATTCGTTGTGAAGCATTCTCAAAGAGAAGGCCTGAGCTTGCTATTACCTGCAGCTCATAAGACTGCCATCCCCACGAGCCCCTTTGGGGCGGGGCAGATGGCAGACCAGAGGCCTAGCTTCTCCCTACGAGCCCCGTGAGGGCGGGGACTGTGGCTAGGCCTGGGGACACTTGGTCCTAAAGATGAGGGGGTGCTTGTACCTCCTCCCATGGGAGATTTAGGTCTCGAGATACTCCCCAGATAGGGAGCCAAGGCCTGGTCACCACTACTTGGAAAAGACCCGGGTCGGGAGAATACCGGCGAATAAGAAAAAAAAAGCATTCTCAAGTTATTTAACACTGAATATTTTATTAACGATTTGATCTTGTAGGATGCAGAAACGTTTGGAGACCCTTAAGAGGTCAAGAAGCTGAAGGTTAACTTTATCAAACTCGGATGGCGTTGAGATCAGTATGTTAGGCCCTGAACTCAAGCTCAAATTCCTCAGACACAGCTAAGCATATCAGTAGCTTAGCCTGGGGCTGTAGGTCAGCTATCTTAGGAAGCCCAAAAAATGGAACTAAATGCAGCCAAATACCACTAACGCTAGAGATCAACCAGACAAGTCATTGTATCTTATTTAATATTTCTCAAATGATATACGTAGTCTGTTAGTAAGAGACGCTCACTCAACCATAGACCAATTTGATTGCCAGCTACTGCCAGAGGAAGAGGGGAACATAAATATTAATAACGGTTTTAGGTAGTAATTTCTCGGCTGTAGAGTGGAAACGAGTAGGCCAATCTTTATTACTATTATTATAATAAGGGAAGTGCTTAACTAACTTATAGGAGTTATATGACACTTGGTAATTGGAAAGTAAGTAATTTGATCCTAGGAAGCTATAATTTCTTAGAACAAGAGCATTTAGAAGCAAAGTAGAAACTGATCATCATAAACCTCAAGACGATTATTCCCCCAGGTGCTTGAGTCACAGTTTAATGAATCATAGACAGAAATTTAAATTATGACTTTGTTAATTGATAAGTTTGCTATGAAGTGTAAGATAAAAATGAACAGAATTGCGTAAATAATATATCATAAAACCTTAAAGTTATATTATATATCGTATTTAAATTTTTAGTCATATTTGCAATTAATTTGAAAAATGCAAAAATAAAATTATTAACACGTAATGTTTTATGTAATTTTCCATTGATGGAAGAAATCACTTTTAAATTTAAACCGTTAATACCAAATAGGTGCAGTCACCGCATAAAATTTTGAAAAGATTTTCTTCGAGCATATGTGAGATATCGGTCCAAAGTCAAGTCGGCTATAAAATCATTTATGTAAAATTGAAAGAAATTATTAAAAATATATTTAGCACTTATTTATATCGGCTTTTACAGATTGGACACGAGGCTGTAAATCTGTCAGGAGAGACATTCTTATCGCACAAAAAAAAAAAAAAACGGCTGATATGACTCTAGTAACCACTATAGGTATCCCCTTTTGGAGGATATTTAACTGTACTATGTATTACAGTGGAAACCTTTGCCACTTGCAGGCAAAGGTTTATATCCACAGATAAGCGTATGTGCCACTTGCAGGCAAAGGTTTATATCCACAGATAAGCGTATGTCTTAATTATATGCAGTGACAGTTTATTGTAATCCCTATTTTAGAAATTAACATATCCTTTGTTAGTGGTGTACAGATGACATGACCTTTATAAACCTCATGATAGGCTTTAAACCTGATTAACCAAGGACACGCTTGCAGGGACACGGCCGGGGAGGAAAGGTTCAGGACACTGACGACGGCTTACTACCGTGGTGCCCAGGGTATCGTCCTCGTCTACGATGTTACCAACCTCGACTCCTTCAACCACCTCTCCTACTGGCTCAGAAACATTGAAGAGGTCGGTCTCACAGTTACTATCTTCTGCTCCAAATTTTGTTTATTTACGTACCTATCCATTTGTTTAGCAATATATGAGTGTCGTAAACACAGGTAAAATAATTATACTTTAAGTGAAACAATTACACGAAGAAATAGTACGACACTGTGGCAACTGGTCGAAAACGAATAATGGGTAAGGGCTTTTTCACAGATTTATGGATCTGTTGTTGTTGTTGTTATAGATTCGCCGACCAAGGCCCAGGCCTTTTCTCAGAGGTGGCCCGGTCTTGGTTCCCTGTCGAGAGAGTTTCTCAGACCAAAGCCTGTCATGGGAGGAGGTACAAGTACCTCCTCATCGTCTGGGACCAGTTGTTCCCAGGCCCAGCCTCAATCCCCGCCCCCACGGGGCTCGGAGGGAGAAGCTAGGCACCTTGGGCTGCCTCAAACCCCGCCCACACTGGGCTCGAAGGGTGAGGCAGTTGCATAGCAGCAGACGATGTCAGGAGATGCAAAGGCAACAAGCACTACAGGATCCTTTTGGAGCCACACCCCAGCTTTGGGTCGAAGCCCGAGCGCTGTGGAAGCTCAAGAATGCCTCTTGCTGTGTTTTACTGCTAGAATAGTCTCCCACCAGAGGTTGTCAATGCCAGAGTAATTCAGTCCTTCAAAATCATCTGGAAAAATACTTCTTAAATATAAGTTTGTAATAGGCACAGTGCACTCTAGGCATTGTCCAACGTCATCCTGGCAGAAATTCCTGAATGACACAGGCTGTCTGGTTAGCCACGGTCGACCTAAAGCGTAGTATGTAGTAGTAATAATAGTAGCAGCTCATGCCTTAGACCCACGTTAACGTTTCTATAAAATGTTAAAGTCTGGGTTTCCATTGTGATCTGGTATTTTTTCTACTGTCGGATGCTATCAGGAGCTGGGGTGTGTGGAGGGAGAGAGTCTCCTAATTTATCATCCTTGCATCACTCGTCTGATAATAGTACATGGCTAACAGTAGGTGGTTAGTAACCTGGTTGTCCATGTTCAACCATCAGTACAATGGGAACCTGGGTGTTAGTCGACTGGTGTGGGTCGCATCCTGGGACAAAATTGACCTAATTTGTCTGGAATACTCTGCATAACAAGGGACTTTAATTGTACTTAGTAGTATGTCATTCAGCTAAGCCTGTATACCTTGTACATGTACTTGGAGAAAATAAAGATATTATATTATTATTATTATTATTATTATTATTATTATTAGTATTAGTATTACGTATTATTATTATTATGATAGTCTTTTAACAAGATAGTAGTAGACAGTCCTCAACATATATCCTCGGTGTCGACTAAAAAAGTCTTCTGGTATATGCCTTTCCTATCATGTACTACTCTTTTTCATGCACCTTCCTGTTTCTTATCCTTCCCTCATATTCCCCATCCTCCATTCCCCTCTCATTTCCCTTCTCTTTGCTTGTCTTCAGTTTCCTCCTCCTCCTCCTCCTCCTCCTATCTGAGTGCCATGATCCCTTGCCATTTACAAAGGCAACATCCATGGAAAACTTCACGAACGGTAAAATCGCGAACGGCATGACCTTAACCCGTTAGAAAATTGGAGGTTGTGGACTGGAGAGTTGAGGACATCCCACTTTATCCAGTTTATTTTTTGTAATATGAATATTTAATTGAGACATTTGCTTTGAATTTTAAGAGGTAGAGAGAAAGAGAGAGTGCGAATGTGAGGAGCGATGACGAGCATGTAAATAAAAGTCACTAGCGGCCCGGTTCTCAAACAAGTAGACAGATTAAAACCAAACAAGCCCCGGGCCCCAATAAACTATTTCAAGAGCTTTTTTTTATTATTAAAATTCAAAGAAGAATTAGTAAACTTTCAGAAAAATCATACCTAAAATATAGAAGAGGGCTAGTGTGTTGCAGTACCTATTTATGAACCGGGAGACAGATCTATAGTTTTGAATTACCTTGCAGACTTGAAGACTGATGAAAAGACAGTTATATGCAGGTGACGATAAGTAAATGCGTTGCAGATGAATGAATCACGGAAGTACTGGTTGCCTGCTAATCCGATGAACCATAGTTCGAGTCCCCATTAGTCCTGTTGACTTATTAAGAGAAGTAGGCCTGTAACGGAATAATCCTTCTGATAACCAAATTAGCGAGAAACTAGACAATCCTGAGTTTCCAGGTACCACACCAGTATACTATTAACTCTCCTCTCCAGTAATTTTACAGATGCATGAATAAGACGAATGCCAAAAACTGCAAGTGCAAGTGCTGGACCGTGAGACCATGCGTCTTGTTTTATATTGCCCATGTTGAACTATGAGACCATGCGTTTTGTATTGCCCATAATGAACAGTGAAACCATCCATCTTACGTTGCCCGGCTGCTATAAGTAGACGCCTGGGTAACGCTGAAACGTTATTTATGGGTAAATAGTGTATTCCAGTAGATTCCCATATGGAAACAGATCAGAGAAAGCCAGTGGGTAAATGTTCTTTTGCCAGATCTGGACGAAGTGGGTAAATGTTCCTTTGTCAGATCTGGACGAAGTGGTGACGTTTTTCTTTACCCACTTCGATGAAACTTGTGATTTCGATGCCAGGCATATGAAGTACGGGAGCTAAGGTGGGTAAAAACTTGTCCATGGCCTTCCGCACCTTCTTCCACACTGCATTTACAGGAGAAGTGGCCCAGAGGAGGAGACATAAACCTGCCAGCAAGTTCTTTTCGGTAATCGTAAAACGTGACGAAGCCATAAACCATTTCTCAGCACGACATTATCCGTAGCAGCTAGCTTGAGACTGATAGCTCAGGCAGTTACAAGGATCCACTGTAGTACACATGTATGAATACACGTCCTGAGGCCCGATTGACCTTATTTTTTCCACCATTAATAGAAGAACAGTCAGATTAACAGGAAAAAGAGAAAATATGAATTTTTGTTCCTCTAGGCTTTTGCCATGTACCCACGTGGGTGGAGTTGTGAGTTGAATTTGCCTAGCATATGCCAGTAAGCCTATTTCATTGCTCCGCTGTCCTTATGATTTTGCATTCTTCTTAATAGAGGACAGTTAGTGGGATCAATTTGGCACCAAAAGTTTGGGAGGGGAGGGAAGAAGGCTGTGTAAAAAAAATTATCTCTGTTTTAAAGATTGTTCACTTACCACAATTCAAGCTAAATTAAGAGTGATGAAAGAAGAGCAAAATAAGAGGGCGATACGAGAATCAATACGAATTCGAAGCTCAATAAAAGTAAGAGTACCAGACCTTAAGACAACGAGAGGTGCTAGGTTAGAAAGCCTTAATAAGATTGTCGCGGAAATAAATAAAAAAAACCACCCAGAAATAAATGACATTGAAATTCTACAATAGAAGTAGTTCTTCGGGCTAGGAAGAAATAAGTAGTATATTTAGGGACAGGACAAACAGGAGAGAGATCAGTAAAAGAAGCTGTGTGCATACGACGTGCATCAGTAAGTGCGGGTTCACAGTGGAATGCGATCAGAAAAATGAGCGAAGGAAATGTAGGACCAAAAAAAAAAAAAAAAAAAAAAAACACTCATTAAACGAGGCATCAAGGTAAGAGTCGACCAAATGTAGGAAGACAACCAGAGACAAGAAATCCTACAATGTCAAGGAATTATTCTTTATATAACGAGATATACACTTGGAAGAAGCTAAGCGCTTCGATTTCTTCTCTACCTTTATAGATTTTATTGCAAAATGGATATTCAAGAAGGCAGGAAAACAAAAATGATGCAATGACCGGATAATCAATCAAAAGCAGAAATATCAGGACCCCGACTGAAAAGTATAGGATGTGGCAGGAGACCCAGTGTGTAGAGGAAAACGAAATGTGACAGTCAGGAGACGAATGCAAGAGACCAGGAGGCGACGCAGATGGTAATGGGGCAATAGATGGGAAGACGAACTAGGAAAGTGGAGGGATGCAACATAAGGTACATTGGCCACAATTAGACGTATGATACCGAAAAGTTGAGAAAAAAGAGACGTGTGCTAACACTTACGATATTTTATTAGGAACCAGTTGTCAAGATGTACATTGCTCTAAAGGATGCCTTGAAAATCAGTTGTCGGTTGCTTAGATGTAAAAGACTTTTGGAAATCGCTTACGTTTGTTGTGGGATGTATTATATAATATTTCCATCTTTGAGACATCGGGAGTCACTTTTTGTAACTAAAGACGGCGCAGGATTTAAGACGAATATTATAGACGTGGAAACGGAAGAAAGATAATACTGTAGTATAGGAGACAAGCTTCGGGGTATTCTCAGTTTCCAGGTGATCAGAAACAAGGATTATGTGAAGTCTCTTGTACGACAAACTTACAGCCCTCCTGCCATCAGAAGACCTTCGAAAAGGTGACTATGCACAGGAAGGTGGGGAGACTTCCCTAGCATTGGACAGTAGGCTGACTGCGTACTTAACAACCACGGTTTGGTAAGTGTCTTGATGCAAAAATAAAAAAAAAATTATTTCACGATAAAATGCAGTTTTACAGATTTTGTTGTACAGTGATATTTTCCTTGTTGTGCAGTGCATTCTTATGGTTTCGCCTGTAATCAGAACTAAGCGCTAAACCCACCAAGGTCATACAGACCAGTTTTGCTTGTCAAAACTGTATATATGTTTGAGCATGAGAGTGACTTTTGGGTGAGAAGAGCTACAGTCATAAGACATAAATTCAAGGTGGACAGTGATAAAAATGCTGTTGAATGCTGACTGTTTGCAGTGTTGTAGAAGGGTTTTAGCAGTAACTATTGTTAGTATTTATGCTGAACGCTAATTTATATTTAATACACCATAATATTACACAGGTTTAAAATTTAGTATTTTTACTCAATAATCTTGCTAACATTTATTTCTGGTACAGCTTAATATCATTAATCTGTCATACTGTAATATGAAAGCTAATAAATATTTTCATTTAGATGGAATTTATTCTGAAAGAAATGCCATCAAAAACCCTGTTTGAGACTATTGTTTGCAGATAATGCTGTATGACCCTGGTAGGTTTAGCGCTTCCTTTTGATTATAATAATAATGTTTGCAGATAAATCCAACTTATATATGCCAATTTGTCTGGTAAAAATGTCTCGGCTGTTTGAACACAAATCGGTTCATTCAACCACCCTTTTTTGTTCTGTCACTGACTTACCTTTTGTAATACTCTTAACAGTTTTGTTAAAGCGTTGCTGACACCAGTACCAACACTTGTACACATTGTTATGAATATAAAATCCACTAGTAACACAGACTTTTGCGTCATGCTGCATGGCCTCTCCAGCTGGAGTTCATTCGAAGCCATGAAACATGTCACATGGATACTGTGTCCACGTGTTTGTTATTAATATTATCATATTTACTTTTATTTTTTAATGTATGGTTTGTTGCAGAACGCATCGCCAGAAGTGGTGAAGGTGCTGGCGGGGAATAAGTGTGAGGTGAATAACCAGCAGCGAGCTGTGGACAAGGAGAGAGGACAGAAGGTGTGAAGCAATGAACCTCTTGCCCATCAACTTTCTCCACCTGTTTCAATCATCTTCATAACTTTTATCCACCCCTTCCGCACAACTTCTAGCCCTAAAACCCAACAACTTTAATTTTGACGCCTCCCTTCTGTAAACGTGATATGTGATATGCAAAAAAAATTCACTTAATATTAAGGAAAAGTTTCAACCCTAGAATGATACCACTCGTAAATATTACGACGCTACTGTGATGAAAATACAACTTATACTGCTCAGCTCGACTGAGGTTCACCCGTGGTCAATCGTGGAGCTGCAGTGATTGCTTTTAATCGTCTCTGAAAGTGTATATTAAAACTTTCCTTCATTTAAGAAGGATGTAGCCTCAGAAATACATTTTTCAATGTATCAGGTTGGTTGTTGGTTAATTGGGATTAAAGTCTAATGACTAAAGAGGGACCTTAAGGCTACATGTAAACGCATGTAAACGCTTCAGTATATATACGCACTGAGTATACCGGGTAAAGTGTATGGTAGGGTTATTATTGAAAGAATTAGAGGTAAGACAGAGAGCAGGATCGCAGATGAACAGGAGACTTCAGAATGGGTAGGGGAAGTGTGGACGAAGTGTATACATTGAAGCATATAAATGAACAATATTTAGATAAAGGTAGGGAAGTTTTCATTGCATTTATGGACAGAAAAGGCATATGATAAGGTAGATAGGGGAGCAATGTGGTAGATGTTGCAAGTGTATGGAATAGTAAGTTACTAAATGCTGTAAAGAGTTTTTATGAGGATAGGCTCAGGTTAGGGTGTGTAGGAGAGAGGGAGATTACCTTCTAGTAAAACTAGGCCTTAGACAGGGATGTGTAATGTCACCATGGTTGTTTAACATATTTATAGATGGGGTTGTAAAAAAGAAGCAAATGCTAGGGTGTTGGGGAGAGGGGTGGGATAAAATTATGGGGATCAATACAAAATGGGAGTTGACAGTTACTTTTTGCTGATGATACTTTGTTTTTGGGAGATTCTAAAGAGAAGTTGCAAAGATTGGTGGACGAGTTGAGAGGGTATGTAAAGGTAGAAAGTTCAAAGTGAACATAGATAAGAGTAAGGTGATGAGGGTATCAAACGATTTAGATAAAGAAAAATTAGATACCACATCGGAGGGAGGGAATATGGAAGAAGTGAATGTTTTCAGGTATTTGGGAGTTGACTTTTCAGCAGATGGGTTTATGAAGGATGAGGTTAATCATAGAACTGATGAAGAAAACAATGCGAGTGGTGCGTTGAGGTATCTGTGGAGACAAAAAACGTTATCCATGGAGGTAAAGAAGGGAATTTACGAGAATATAGTGGTACCAACACTCTTATATGAGTGTGAAGCATGGGTTGTAAACGTTGCAGCGAGGAGGAGGCTGGAGGCATTGGAGATGTTGTGTGGTGTAAATATTATACAGAGAATTTGTAATGTGGAAGTCAAGATGAGGTGTGGAGTTACTAAATGTGTTAGTCAGGGGGTTGAAAAGGGGTTGTTGAGGTGGTTTGGTCATTTAGATAGAATGGAACAAGTAGAATGAGGAGAGCGTATAAATCTGTAGGGGAAGGAAGGCGGGGTAGGGGGTTGTGCTCGAAAAGGTTGGAAGGGGTAAAGAAGGTTTTGTGGGCGTGGGGCTTGGACTTCCAGCAAGCTTGCGTGAGCATGTGTGATAGGAGTGAATGGAGACGAATGGTTTTTGTGACCTGACGAGCTGTTGGAGTGTGAGCAGGGTAATATTTTTGTGAAGGGATTCAGGGAAACCGGTTAGCCGGACTTGAGTAATGGAAATAGGAACTACAATGCCTACACTTTGAAGGGCGGGTTTGGGATATTGGAAGTTTGGAGTGACAAAACTGTCGTATCTGGGCGCCTCTGCAAAAGACAGCGATTATGTACGAGTGATGGTGAAAGTGTTGACTGATAATGAAAGTTTTTTCTTTCTTTCTTTTTGGGTTCTTCTTTCTTTTGGGTCACCCTTCCTTGGTGGGAGACGGCCAACCTGTTGTATATATTATAATATTAGTAATATAATAATAATGATAATAATAATAATAAGTAATATTATATTAGTAATATTTAGTGAAGGGATTCAGGAAAACCGGTTACTATAGATTTAACCGGACTTAAGTCCTGGAAATGGGAAGTATAATGCCTGCACTTTAAAGGAGGTGTCTGGAATATTGACAGTTTGGAAGGATATGTTACATATCTTTATATATGCTTCTAAACTATATATATATATATATATATATATATATATATATATATATATATATATATATATATATATATATATATATATATATCGGATCATTATTTAGTTGTAGCTACAGTTAGAGTAAGAGGTAGATGGGAAAAGAGGAAGATGGCAACAAGAAGTAAGAGGGAGGTGAAAGTGTATAAACTAAGGGAGGAGGAAGTTCGGGTGAGATATAAGCGACTATTGGCAGAAAGGTGGGCTAGTGCAAAGATGAGTAGTGGGGGGGGTTGAAGAGGGTTGGAATAGTTTTAAAAATGCAGTATTAGAATGTGGGGGAGAAGTTTGTGGTTATAGGAGGGTGGGGGCAGGAGGAGAGGAGTGATTAGTGGAATGATGAAGTAAAGGGTGTGATAAAAGAGAAAAAGGTAGCTTACGAGATGTTTTTACAAGGCAGAAGTGTTACAAGAAGAGCAGAGTATATGGAGAGTAAAAGAAAGGTGAAGAGAGTGCAAAAGGAGAGCAGATGAAAGAGTGGGAGAGACACTGTCAAGAAATTTCAATGAAAATAAGAAAAAATTTTGGAGTGAGTTAAACAAGTTAAGAAAGCCTAGGGAAAGTATGGATTTGTCAGTTAAAAACAGAGTAGGAGAGTTAGTAGATGGGGAGATGGAGGTATTAGGTAGATGGCGAGAATATTTTGAGGAACTTTTAAATGTTAAGGAAGAAACAGAGGCAGTAATTTCATGCACTGGCCAGAGAGGTATACCATCTTTTAGGAGTGAAGAAAAGCAGAATGTAAGTATGGTGGAGGTATGTGAGGCATTACGTAGAATGAAAGGGGGTAAAGCAGCTGGAACTGATGGGATCATGACAGAAATGTTAAAAGCAGGGGGGGATATAGTGTTGGAGTGGTTGGTACTTTTGTTTAATAAATGTATGAAAGAGGGGAAGGTACCTAGGGATTGGCGGAAAGCATGTATAGTCCCTTTATATAAAGGGAAAGGGGACAAAAGAGATTGTAAAAATTATAGAGGAATAAGTTTACTGAGTATACCAGGAAAAGTATACGGTAGGGTTATAATTGAAAGAATTAGAGGTAAGACAGAATGTAGGATTGCGGATGAGCAGGGAGGCTTCAGAGTGGGTAGGGGATGTGTAGATCAAGTGTTTACATTGAAGCATATATGTGAACAGTATTTAGATAAAGGTAGGGAAGTTTTTATTGCATTTATGGATTTAGAAAAGGCATATGATAAAGTGGATAGAGGAGCAATGTGGCAGATGTTGCAAGTATATGGAATAGGTGGTAAGTTACTAAATGCTGTAAAGAGCTTTTATGAGGATAGTGAGGCTCTGGTTAGGGTGTGTAGAAGAGAGGGAGAATACTTCCCGGGAAAAGTATGTCTTAGACAGGGATGTGTAATGTCACCATGGTTGTTTAGTATATTTATAGATGGGGATGTAAAAGAAGTAAATGGTAGGGTGTTTGGGAGAGGGGTGGGATTAAATTATGGGGAATCAAATTCAAAATGAGAATTGACACAGTTACTTTTTGCTGATGATACTGTGCTTATGGGAGATTCTAAAGAAAAATTGCAAAGGTTAGTGGATGAGTTTGAGAATGTGTGTAAAGGTAGAAAGTTGAAAGTGAACATAGAAAAGAGTAAGGTGATGAGGGTATCAAATGATTTAGATAAAGAAAAATTGGATATCAAATTGGGGAGGAGTATGGAAGAAGTGAATGTTTTCAGATACTTGGGAGTTGACGTGTCGTCGGATGGATTTATGAAGGATGAGGTTAATCATAGAATTGATGAGGGAAAAAAGGTGAGTGGTGCGTTGAGGTATATGTGGAGTCAAAAAACGTTATCTATGGAGGCAAAGAAGGGAATGTATGAAAGTATAGTAGTACCAACACTCTTATATGGATGTGAAGCTTGGGTGGTAAATGCAGCAGCGAGGAGACGGTTGGAGGCAGTGGAGATGTCCTGTCTAAGGGCAATGTGTGGTGTAAATATTATGCAGAAAATTCGGAGTGTGGAAATTAGGAGGTGTGGAGTTAATAAAAGCATTAGTCAGAGGGCAGAAGAGGGGTTGTTGAGGTGGTTTGGTCATTTAGAGAGAATGGATCAAAGTAGAATGACATGGAAAGCATATAAATCTATAGGGGAAGGAAGGAGGGGTAGGGGTCGTCCTCGAAAGGGTTGGAAAGAGGGGGTAAAGGAGGTTTTGTGGGCTAGGGGCTTGGATTTCCAGCAAGCGTGCATGAGCGTGTTAGATAGGAGTGAATGGAGGCGAATGATACTTGGGACCTGACGATCTGTTGGAGTGTGAGCAGGGTAATATTTAGTGAAGGGATTCAGGGAAACCGGTTATTTTCATATAGTCGGACTTGAGTCCTGGAAATGGGAAGTACAATGCCTGCACTTTAAAGGAGGGGTTTGGGATATTGGCAGTTTGGAGGGATATGTTGTGTATCTTTATACGTATATGCTTCTAAGCTGTTGTATTCTGAGCACCTCTGCAAAAGCGGTGATAATGTGTGAGTGTGGTGAAAGTGTTGAATGATGATGAAAGTATTTTCTTTTTGGGGATTTTCTTTCTTTTTTGGGTCATCCTGCCTCGGTGGGAGACGGCCGACTTGTTGAAAAAAAAAAAAAAAATATATATATATATATATATATATATATATATATATATATATATATATATATATATATATAAAACAAGTCGGCTGTCTCCCACCGAGGCAGGGTGACCCAAAAAGAAAGAAAATACTTTCATCATCATTCAACACTTTCACCTCACTCACACATAATCACTGTTTTTGCAGAGGTGCCCAGGATACAACAGTTTAGAAGTATGTACGTATGAAAATACACAACATATCTCTCCAAACTGCCAATATTCCAAACGCCTCCTTTAAAGTGCAGGCATTGTACTTCCCATTTCCAGGACTCAAGTCCGGTTATATAAAATAACCGGTTTCCCTGAATCCCTTCACTAAATATTACCCTGCTCACACTCCAACAGATCGTCAGGTCCCAAATACCATTTGTCTCCATTCACTCCTATCTAACACGCTCACGCACGCTTGCTGGAAGTCCAAACCCCTCACCCACAGCACCTCCTTTACCCCGTCCCTCCAACCTTTTCGAGGACGACCCCTACCCCGCCTTCCTTCCCCTACAGATTTATACGCTCTCCATGTCATTCTACTTTGATCCATTCTCTCTAAATGACCAAACCACCTCAACAAACCCTCTTCAGCCCTCTGACTAATACCTTTATTAACTCCACACCTTCTAATTTCCACACTCCGAATTTTCTGCATAATATTTACACCACACATTGCTCTTAGACAGGACGTCTCCACTGCCTCCAACCGCCTCCTTGCTGCAGCGTTTACAACCCAAGCTTCACACCCATATAAGAGTGTTGGTACTACTATACTTTCATACATTCCCTTCTTTGCCTGTATAGATAATGTTTTTTGTCTCCGCATATACCTCAACGCACCACTCACCTTTTTTCCCTCATCAATTCTATGATTAACCTCATCCTTCATAAATCCATCCGCTGACACGTCAACTCCCAAATATCTGAGAACATTCACTTCTTCCGTACTCCTCCTCCCCAATTTGATATCCAGTTTTTCTTTATCTAAATTATTTGATTCTGTCATCACCTTACTCTTTTCTATGTTCACTTTCAACTTGCTACCTTTACACACATTCCCAAATTCGTCCACTAACCTTTGCAATTTTTCTTTAGAATCTCCCATAAGCACAGTATCATCAGCAAAAAATCACTGTCACTTTCCATTTTGTATTTAATTCCCCATAATTTAATCCCACCCCTCTCCCGAACACCTTAGCATTTACTTCTTTTACAACCCTATCTATAAATATATTAAACAACCATGGTGACATTACACATCCCTGTCTAAGACCTACTTTTACCGGGAAGTAGTCTCCCTCTCTTCTACATATATATTATATATTAATATTATATATATATTAATAATTATATATTAACAAGTTTTTGCAGAGGCGCTCGGATACAACAGTTTAGAAGCATATATAAAGATATGTGACATATTCCTCCAAACTGGATATATCTCAAACCCCTCCTTTAAAGTGCAGGCATTGTACTTCCCATTTCCAGTACTCAAGTCCGGCAACATAAACATAACCGGTTTCTCTGAAACCATATATATATATATATATATATATATATATATATATATATTATATATATATATATATATATATAATTCTTTCAACACACCGGCCGTATCCCACCGAGGCAGGGTGGCCCAAAAGGAGCAACGAAAGTTTCTCCTTTTTCATTTAGTAATTTATACAGGAGAAGGGGTTACTAGCCCCTTGCTTCTGGCATTTTAGTCGCTTCTTACAACACGCATGGCTTACGGAGGAAGAATTCTGTTCCACTTCCCCATGGAGATTAGAGGAAATAAACAAGAATAAGAACTAGAAAGAAAATAGAAGAAAACCCAGAGGGGTGTGTATATATATGCTTGTACATGTATGTGTAGTGTGACCTAAGTGTAAGTAGAAGTAGCAAGAGATACCTGAAAATTCATGTGTATGAGACAGAATAAAAAGACACCAGCAATCCTACCATCATGTAAAACAATTACAAGCTTTCGTTTTACACTCACTTGGCAGGACGGTAGTACCTCCCTGAGTGATATCACCATATGCAAAACAACCACTGTGTAAGTGTAGCGAAATTCCAAGCTCTTTCGTGACTTCTAACATTATGAAGGAATGTGAGACATCACGAAAGCGCTTGGAATTTCACTACTCTTTCACCATGGTTGTGAAAATAAGAAATGAAACCTGAGCGCCTTCATGTGCTTACACACATTTTCAGAGGAATGAGAAGAGGCAAGAGAAGCACATTTTATGTTAAAAACTGAGGTGATACTTCACTCAGAGAAGATAACTCATCCAGTGGCACCCCACTGGATAAGTTATCTAAGTATAAGTAGCTATCAGACTGTACATAAGCATAAGTAGCTGTCAGATTGTACATAAGTATAAGCAGCTATCAGACTACATAAGCATAAGTAGCTGTCAGATTGTACATACGTATAAGTAGCTGTCAGACTGTACATAAGTATAAGTAGCTGTCAGATTGTACATAAGTATAAGTAACTGTCAGACTGTACATAAGTATAAGTAGCTGTCAGATTGTACATAAGTATAAGTAGTTGGTGGGAAAGATGCGCATTTCTTCATCATAAAGCAAATTGTAGCAATCATATACATATGCATAGGGATATATATTTTTAATTGTTAATAATTTTCTACTAGAAATTATCGCTAATATCCATAAGAACATTAACTTGATATGTGATCAGTTTAGATATAAGCATTAAATGACCCCCTCCCACTCGTACCCCTCTCCACCCTCAATGACTCCTCTTCCACGCCCTGAGCCCCCACCCCACCCCATCCACTCTTTTTCCGCATTCTTTCTCCTTCCATTCAGTCCATTCTTTGCCTACCCTTCCACCCCTCCCTTCCTCGTTCCCACTTCTCCTTAACCCATCCACCTCCCTCACTCCCAACTTCCTCTCTCTTTTCCTTCTTACCGCCTACCTACCTCCCTTCCATCTTCTCATTTCCCTCTCCACGTCGTACCTAACTTCTTATTCCTCACCCATATCCCGAACACCCAGTTGTAGACCAACTCTGCCTAGATTGAACCCACTTCTTACCCCAGCAACACCAGAGCAAGGGGCACCTCACCCCAGCAACACCAGAGCAAGGGGCACCTCACCATCTCTCACCTTCAGCAACACCAGAGCAAAGGGCACCTCACCACCCCTCACCCCCAGCAACACCAGAGCAAGGGGCACCTCACCATCCCTCACCCCCAGAAACACCAGAGCGAAGGGCACCTCACCCCCAGCAACATCAGAGCAAGGGGTACCTCACCATTCCTCACCCCCAGCAACACCAGAGCAAGGGGCACCTTGCCATCCCTCAGCCCCAGCAACACCAAAGCAAGGGGTACCTCACTGTCCTTCACCTCTGCAACAGCAGAGCAAAGGGCACTTCACCATTCCTCAACCCTAGCAGCAGCAGAGCAAGTGACACCTCATTATTCCTCACCCCTGCAACACCCAGAGCAAGGGGCACCTCACCATCCCTCACCCCTAGCAACACCAGAGCAATGGGACACCTAACCATCTCTCACCCCCAGCAACACCAGAGCAAGGGGCACCTCACTGTCCTTCACCTCTGCAACAGCAGAGCAAAGGGCACTTCACCATTCCTCACCCCCAGCAGCAGCAGAGCAAGGGGCACCTCACCATCCCTCACCCCCAGCCACAGCAGAGGAAGGGGCACCTCACTATTCCTCACCCCTGCAACACCCAGAGCAAGGGGCACCTCACCATCCCTTACCCCTGCAACAGCAGAGCAAGAGGAACCTCACCACCCATCACCCCCAACAACACCAGAGCAAGGGACACCTCACTGTCCCTCACCCCTGCAACACCAGAGCAAGGGGCACCTCACAATCCCTCACCCCTGCAACAGCAGAGCAAGGGTCACCTCATCATCCCTCACCCCTGCAATACCAGACCAAGGGGCACCTCGCCACCCATCAATCCTGCAACACTTGAGTAAGGGGGCACGCGCCACCCCTCACCCCAGAATTAAAAAAAAGAATTAGCGAAGTATTGAAAAAAATGAAAGGGATGTGGTGCTGAGAAGAAAACGGCCACATTATTAGCACTGCTGAGATTAACCAGAAATAGTAATCTGCACTCCGGCATTTACCAGCAGTAGCCAACAGGGCTAAGTAAAACGTATTACTGGGAAACTTGTCACGAGGAAATAAACTGTGAGAAACTGGACTTGTATCTGGTGCTAGACGCGTGGATGGCTGAACTGATAGAGGCGGTGCTGCCGAACATCACACTTCTGAAAGCCAGGAACGCAACAAGAGAGAGATGAATTAACGAGATAAAACCTGATTTTGACTTCAAAATGCATCAGATATAAGAGAATATGAGCCACGCTGTGTGTGTGTGGTCACATAGTACTGAGCTTCAATTATCTTCTGGAAATTACCTCTTCAAGGGGGGCTCCTTGGCGTGGTGAAGAGGCTCTTGGTCTGAGGAATTAGCCCTGTCGGTCTTCTTCCTCAGACCGAACCTAATTACCCCCCATTCTCCCCTCCCCTATCCCATCCTCCCCTTTTTCCATTCCTCCTCCTCCTCCCCACCCCTTCCTTTTGCCCTTCCTCTTTTTGGCCTTTGGGATTTCTCCCACAGGCGGGGTCCATCCCATTCCGTTGAGGTTCTTGGCGGTGGCGTAGTTTGCCGTGGAATCTGGATTGCCTGGGGATGTCCTGATCCCTCTCCGGTATCCCGGAGTAGCTTTGGGTGTCTTTTGGGCGATGGGTGTATCTCTGGAAGCCGGGGGTGGTGGCCGAAGGAGGTATGCTTTGTGGCGGATATCCGGCTGCCCTCTCTTTTGTCCACCGAGGTAGCTCGGCAGATGTGAGGTTGCTATCCCGGATTGCTGGTTTACTGGCATGAAGGGTAGGGTATGGCACGGGTTCCATGCTGCATCTGCGCTACTAGCGGTGCTGAGGTCCTCTTGGGCGCGGAGGGAGATTTAAGGCCCTTTCATTCCTCCTGGGAACTATTCCTCCCCGCTCCCCCCTTTTTTTATTCTTTTTTTTTTTATTTTTATTTTCTTTTCTTCTTTCTTTTTTTTTCTTAAAAACAAAAAGCAAAGGAGTAACCTAACCATGGCAGCCCTAGTCCATGAACCCACTACCCCCGGGCCCCTTCTTGATACCGCACCCCATTCTGACCCTGCCTTGTGTGTAGACCACTCTTCGGACACTCCTGATGCCCCTGTACCTCTTGCTGGTGCTGTTTCCTCACCCGCTTCAGGTACCGGGGCTTCGACTGACTCCTTCGATTTGTCTGAACTCCGCTCTCCTTTGACTATGCTTCCGGCTTCTCCCTCTACGGTACAGCAATTTTCGAATCGCCCACCCATTTCACGCCGGACCAACTCCGGTCCTACTCCTAAACGCCAACGTCAATCTCCTGATGATGCTCCTTTGGCAATATAAACACAAATGCAGTATAATGTGATCCTTTATTGACTACGTTTCGCCCACACAGTGGGCTTTTTCAAGTCACAAACAGAACTACCTGGGGTGGAAGGAACGCGAGTATTTATAGTCCGGCTGAGGTCAGGTGAAGAATGCTGCATCTGATGATGTACCGAGTTGGGTTGTAGAGTCTAAAAACTTGGGTAGCTTGGAAAGGAGACTGGACAAGTTTGTGAGCAGACCTTCTACAGTGTTCTTATGTGGGATAGCGATGAAGAAGTTTCTTGGCAAGTGGTTCAGCTATGTTATAGAAGCCACTATTCTGGTTGAAGTTGTCGGATACAGAAATAAGTGATGATTCCAGGATTCTTCGGTATTGGGTGTTGTCTTCTGTGGCGATAAGTCTTGAGTTTCTGTAGTTTATCAAGTGGTTGTGTGAATTACGGTCTTCATCGCTATCCCACATAAGAACACTGTAGAAGGTCTGCTCACAAACTTGTCCAGTCTCCTTTCCAAGCTACCCAAGTTTTTAGACTCTACAACCCAACTCGGTACATCATCAGATGCAGCATTCTTCACCTGACCTCAGCCGGACTATAAATACTCGCGTTCCTTCCACCCCAGGTAGTTCTGTTTGTGACTTGAAAAAGCCCACTGTGTGGGCGAAACGTAGTCAATAAAGGATCACATTATACTGCATTTGTGTTTATATTGCCATTGTGTCGGTATTTTATACCATTTATTTCCATGATGCTCCTTTGTTACCTTCCCATTCTACTCGGAAAAGACCGACACGTCAAGCACTCCCTCTCCACGCTCAGTTTTGGACCACACAATGGACTAAATTCTTTACTTTAAGACCGACTTCTTCTTCTGCCTACCTTTCTGACCATAGTATTGGCAATGCGCTCCTGCGTCATGTTGGTAGAGATATTTCATTTCATGCTCTCAAGAGCGGTATGTGCATCGTCACTGTCCAGAATGCTACCCAAGCTCATGATCTTTCTCTCCTTTCGAATATCGATACTACTCCTATCACTATTGAAAAACATCTTTCTCTCAATTCTTGTAGTGGTACTGTCATTCTGCCCCATACCATAGTCCAACAGAATTTCCAGTCATGTGGCAATGACATTTTTGAACAGCTGGAACTCCAGGATCTCCCAATCCTCAAAGTAGACACTTATGTCCTTCCTGCCCGGGGGCGGAGACATTACCCTTGCAATGTGGCTCGTTTAACTTTTGACAGCCGAGAACTCCCGTCCTCTGTATATGTCGCGGGACATCGGTTACAAGTTCGAAAGGTGATACCTACACCGCAACAATGTAGAAATTGCTGGCGTTTTGGTCACCCAGCGAAATATTGCAGATCTATGGCCGAATGCCCAGTCTGTGGTGCCGACGACCATTCTAATACATCTTGCAGTCAACCTCCATCTTGCCTTAATTGTAATGAAGCTCACCCTTCGTACTCCCGCCGTTGTCAGGTCTACTTAAATGAACGTGAAATCTGTTGCCTCAAAGAGGCAGAAGGTCTCCCTTATGCTATGGCAGTTACTCATCTCCGCCTCCAAGGGAGACTACCCCGTGTTTCTTATTCTCGTGTTTCCAAACATCCCCCCACTTCTGGGGTCCCATCTTCTGCAGCCTCCTCTGTTGTTACCCCTCCCATAGCCACTACGGCATCTAATCCTTTTGCTGTCCTTGGCTCTGACGTCCCGACTACAACTCAGTCTGTTCTCACATCTTCGCGTCCTTCCTCACAAGCCCCAGTATCGACAAGACCTCGTACGACACCTAATACCAATCGCCCCTCTACTCAGAAGTCCAAAAAATCCACATTGCTCAAATCTTCTTTGCCCCTTCCTTCCCTTCTTCCACCTCCACACTTTACCTTTCCAGTCTCTGTACCTAGTTCTTCCCCTCTCTCTGGCTCTATTACAAGTGTGGAGATTCACCCTCCTCCTCGTACTATGCCTTCCACCCTCGTCCCCTCCCAAGTTTCTCTCTCTTCTGCCACCTCCCAGGTTTCTGCCTCTTCTGTCCCCCCCCCCCCACACTTCATCTCCAGTCCCTTACACTCTTCCCTCCCCCTCTACTTTGGTACAGTCCATTACTGTCCCAATCTTTACTCACCCTCCTCCTTCTATCTCCAATATGGTCTCCCATACATCTTTGAATTCAGAAACACTTGAAGCCATTTCAGAATATATTGCAGAGACTAAACTTTCAATGGACACTGATTCACTTCCTGTTCCTTCTCTTCCCTCTCCTCCATCTTCACAACCCCATTCTTCGCAACGCTCCGTTCCTTCGCTACTTGAACGTCTTCCAATGCCACCACACGTTGACTTTTCTAACCCCCTTTACCTACAGATTCCTGGTATTTTCTTAATCGACAATCATGGCCTATTTACAGTGGAATATCCGCGGCCTCAGGGGTAATCAGGGTGAGCTTCAGATGTTGCTTTCCAGGTTTTCCCCTGTTGGTGCTTGCTTACAAGAACCAAAATTACACTCGGCTGTTTTCCAACCTATCTCAGGCTATAATTTATTGTATTCTTCGGATCCTTTCTCAGATGGGACCTTTAATGAAAGTGCCCTTCTTCTACGCAATGATATTCCGTACTGTCAACTATTTGTCCATACCTCGCTGCATTACACTGCAGCCCGTATCCACTTGAATAAGTGGTTTACAATATGTTCTTTATATCTCTCTCCTTCTCGGGCATTTTCTATCCCAGACTTTGCCTTTCTTGTTTCATCCTTACCACCACCACTTCTGTTACTTGGTGATTTTAATGCCCACCATTTCCTCTGGGGGGGGTCTCATTGTGACTCACGTGGCATCCAGTTGGAGGCTTTTCTCGCCTCTCACCCCCTCCATGTTTTAAATACGGGTACTCCCACCCATTTTGATCCTCGTACTCATACTCTCTCTTGCATCGATCTATCAGTCTGCTCTTCCTCCACTGCACTAGACTTCACCTGGTCTGTTCTACCAGACTTACATGACAGCGATCATTTTCCGATCATTCTTACTTCTCCTTCCTATTCACCACCTTTCCGTAGCCCTCGCTGGCAATTTGATCGGGCAAATTGGGATCTTTACTCACACCTCACTGCTTTTAGTGAGGTTCCTTCTTCATCCTCCATTGATGAGCTCCTACACATCTTCTCGACGTCAGTTTATACCGCAGCTTCTCATTCTATACCCCAAACCTCAGGCAGGCATTCTCAGAAGTGCGTGCCTTGGTGGTCTCCTGCTTGTGCTCGTGCAGTACGTTTGAAACGTGCTGCATGGGGCAGGTACCGGTACAATAGAACCGCTGAGAGACTTCTTGATTTTAAGCAGAAGCGTGCGATCGCTCGCCGTGTCATCCGTGAAGCTAAACGCACTTGTTGGCGAGACTATGTTTCCACCATCACCTCTGCTTCTTCTATGAGTGCAGTCTGGAAAAAAGTGAGGAAATTGAGTGGTAAATACTCTCCTGACCCGGCTCCTCTTCTACGGGTCGCTGGTGTTGATGTAGCAAACCCTCTCGACGTTGCCATTGAACTTGGCACTCATCTGGTCCGTATTTCCCGAGGGCTCCATCTATGCCCCTCGTTTCTTTCCTCAAAGTCTGCCAGAGAGTTAGTACCCTTGGACTTTTCTTCTCTCAGAGAAGAACAGTATAATGTGCCTTTTACACTTCAAGAACTGGAGGCAACGCTCTCAGCTTGCCTATCATCGGCAGCTGGGCCTGACGACATTCATATTCGTATGTTACAACATTTACATCGGTCAGCCCTTGTAGTCCTCTTACACCTCTTCAATCTTATTTGGGCACAAGGAGTTCTTCCCCAGCTGTGGAAATCTGCCATTGTTCTCCCTTTCCGCAAACCGGGTACTACAGGACATGATGCCTCCCACTATCGCCCCATCGCTCTTACTAGTGCAGTTTGAAAAGTGATGGAACGTCTCGTAAATCGACGTTTAATGTGGTATTTAGAGACACACAACAGTCTCTCCGCTAGTCAATATGGCTTTCGTAAGGGTCGTTCTACCATAGACCCCTTACTACGCTTGGATACGTATGTTCGTAATGCCTTTGCGAATAATCACTCAGTTATTGCCATATTTTTTGACCTTGAGAAGGCATATGACACAACTTGGAGGTATAATATTTTGGCCCAGGCCCATTCCTTAGGCCTCCGAGGCAATCTACCATCCTTCCTTAAGAACTTTTTAACTGACAGACATTTCCGTGTTCGAGTCAATAATGTTCTTTCCCCGGACTTCGTCCAAGCTGAAGGTGTCCCTCAGGGATGTGTTCTAAGCACAACACTTTTTCTCCTTGCTATAAATGATTTGGCCTCTGTTCTTCCACCCAATATTTGGTCATCACTCTATGTTGATGACTTCGCTATTGCTTGTGCAGGCGCTGACTGTCATCTTATTGCAGTTTCTCTCCAGCATGCGGTCGACCGTGTTTCCACTTGGGCCACCACACATGGGTTTAAATTTTCGAGTACCAAAACTCACCAAATTACTTTCACTAGATGCTCTGTTATCCCCGATCATCCTTTGTATCTCTATGGCTCCCGTATCCCCGAACGTGATACAGTCAGGTTTCTAGGCCTTCTCTTTGACCGTCGGTTATCCTGGAAACCTCACATTACCTCTCTGAAGGCAACTTGTCACAGCCGGCTAAACCTTCTTAAAACCCTTGCTCATCTTTCCTGGGGAGCTGATCGTCGAACTCTGCTTCGCCTACATTCAGCCCTCGTTTTATCGAAACTCGATTATGGTGACCAGATTTATTTCGCGACCTCTCCTGCTACTCTCTCTAGCCTTAACTCTATCCATCACCAAGGATTACGTTTGTGCCTTGGTGCTTTTCGCTCTTCCCCTGTTGAGAGCCTCTATACAGAAGCGAATGTTCCATCCTTGTCTGATCGCCGTGATGCCCATTACCTTCGCTACTATGTACGCTCTCACGATCTACACAATCCTTCCATTTATAGAATGGTCACTGATATTAGTAGACATTCTTTATTCGTTCGCCGCCCCTGTTTGCTCCGTCCCTTTTCTCTTCGCCTACATTCACTCTTGTCTTCCCTTCAGTTACCACCTTTATATGTTCATGTAGCATCTCACTTTTCCCTACCCCCCTGGGAAGTTCCAGCTGTTCGGGTCTGTTCTTTCTCACTCCCTTGCTCGAAAGCTCAACTGCCTACGGTGGCTTCCCGCTCTCTTTTTCTTGATCACTTCCACTCCCATTCTCATGCCACCGCTGTGTACACAGATGGCTCTAAGTCTTCAGACGGTGTCGGATTCGCAGCAGTGTTTCTGGACAGCGTCGTGCGGGGGCATTTACTATCTTCAGCTAGCATTTTTACTGCTGAACTGTATGCCATTCTTGCAGCACTTATTCGTATCACATCTATGCCTGTGTCATCATTTGTAGTAGTCTCAGACTCCCTTAGTGCTCTACAGGCTATACGAAAATTTGATACATCTCATCCCCTAGTTCTCCGTATTCAACTTTGGCTACGCCGTATCTCTACCAAACATAAAGATATTGTTTTTTGTTGGGTCCCTGGTCATGTCGACGTACAGGGCAATGAACAGGCAGACACTGCTGCGCGGTCAGCAGTACATGACCTACCGATTTCCTATCGAGGTGTTCCATTTCTAGACTATTTTGCTGCAATAGCTACCCACCTTCGCACCCGTTGGCAACAACGTTGGTCAACTCTGCTCGGTCACTTGTTCTATCTAGGCTGGAATATTGCTGCACTCTAACAGCACCTTTCAAGGCAGGTGAAATTGCCGACCTAGAAAATGTACAGAGAACTTTCACGGCGCGCATAACGGAGATAAAACACCTCAATTACTGGGAGCGCTTGAGGTTTCTAAACCTGTATTCCCTGGAACGCAGGAGGGAGAGATACATGATTATATACACCTGGAAAATCCTAGAGGGACTAGTACCGAACTTGCACACGAAAATCACTCACTACGAAAGCAAAAGACTTGGCAGACGATGCACCATCCCCCCAATGAAAAGCAGGGGTGTCACTAGCACGTTAAGAGACCATACAATAAGTGTCAGGGGCCCGAGACTGTTCAACTGCCTCCCAGCACACATAAGGGGGATTACCAACAGACCCCTGGCAGTCTTCAAGCTGGCACTGGAGAAGCACCTAAAGTCAGTTCCTGATCAGCCGGGCTGTGGCTCGTACGTTGGTTTGCGTGCAGCCAGCAGCAACAGCCTGGTTGATCAGGCGCTGATCCACCAGGAGGCCTGGTCACAGACCGGGCCGCGGGGGCGTTGACCCCCGAAACTCTCTCCAGGTAAACTCCAGGTAACAAACTTCATTCTATTAAACCGAGCATAGGTTACTGGCCGTCTTCTTGTCATCAGTGCCGAGGTTGGGAGACCACTCTCTCCCGCCTTCGCATTGGCCACACTCGTCTTACTCATGGGTATCTCATGGAGAGGCACCCTGTTCCTCTCTGTGAGCAGTGTCAAGTTCCAGTATCGATTAGCCACATTCTGTTAGACTGCCCTCTCTATCAACGAGCACGCAGAATTTACCTCCAACGTCGTCTTCGTTCTACTACTCTCTCTTTACCTTCCCTTCTTGCTGATGGACCCTCCTTTAATCCTGACTCTCTCATTGACTTCTTGACAACGACTGATTTACTCCACAAACTCTGATGATACTTTTCGCACTCCCCACAGCCCTTTCTAGTTCAGTCTCTTGCTGCCCTTTACCCTTTCACCATCCACTACCCCGCTGTTATCCGTAACCTATTACTCATCCATCTCCCTTTTGCCACCTGATACCCTGCTTACTTCCTGCCCTGCAGCGCTGTATAGTCCTTGTGGCTTAGCGCTTCTTTTTGATTATAATAATAATAATAATAATAATAATAATTCTGGAAATTAGCTAAGAAGGAGTTCAGAGTAAAACCAGACTACAGACGAGAAGACAGTGCATTAATGAGAAACTTTATGTATGTAATTTAGTAGGAAATGGAACTGGAATCGAAGAGAAGTCATAAACGCGAGTGTTTGTAGGCGAGCTATGATATTAATGTCATGGGCTATGTTTATGGATTTGTTTACACAAGTTAATTGCAGTGGTTATAATTCCGGTTCAGTAATAGTCAATGATAAATATTATCTGATAATCTAATTGAAACAAATATATTCCAACTTATATTCTGATACTAAAATTTTTGTCTGCAAATTATTTCTCCAAAACTTCTTTGCTAGACTTTAGTACTAAATTTTGGTGCTAGACTTTAGTGCTAAACTATACCCCTAGACTTTATTGCTAAACACACACTATACAGGCTCATACTGCTATCCCAGCCAGGAAGGCTGGTAGGAAGAAAAGTACGTTCTTCTCGAGATTAGCAGACAGAGGATCGAGCCTCCACCACTCCTTGCGCTGAATGACCCTCATAAGTTTAGCGTTTCACAAAAAAAGCTATAATAATGTCTACTACGTAAACAGTATTTAGGATTATAATTAGGCAATATTTACTTTATATAAAAAGTACAATAATACTGAATACTATTAATATACACCTAAACAAGTATTAATTGGTTCTCCACATGAAGGATACTCCTCGAAGGTGCCTCGAGGAGGTGGCTTTTGATCATAGGAATTGAACCTTTTCTTCCTCTTTGGGTCGAAACCGATTGCGTACCATATCCCAGGCGCTGTGTGACCACCTATGGATTTAGCGATTCCCAATAACAATTATCCACCAAGGATAGGGTTTGGGACCAGAATTTAAATACGATTATGTACACAAATTTCACTTCTTTGTATTTCACCACCTACTCTATACTAATAATTCATGTTGATTTTTCCTCTGTATATAGTAGGAATTTGATAATATTAAGGTATATTTTTCATGGTTCATCTTCGTTTGTGTCGAAACAATATACAGTCTTGTAATTCAAAAACTAATAATTTAATTAATTATTTTGACTAAGGGAAAAAAATATTTTACGTTTCAGTTACAGTGGAGCTTCATCATGTCATCTATACACCATCATTATACTGTATAGGGCCAGCTAACTGAGTCTAGTTTTCCTATCCAACAGCTAGCGGAGAGTTTCGACATGCCATTCTTTGAAGTATCTTGTCGAGGAGACGTGATGGTGCAGGATACCTTCCTAACACTGGCCAGGCTCATACGAGACCTGAGGCAGAGACGGGTAAGTAGGGGCGTGATGGTGCAGGTTACCTTCCTGACACTGGCCAGGCTCATACGAGACCTGAGGCAGAGACGGGTAAGTAGGGGCGTGATGGTGCAGGATACCTTCCTGACACTGGCCAGGGTTATACGAGACCTGAGGCAGAGACGGGTAAGTAGGGGCGTGATGGTGCAGGATACCTTCCTGACACTGGCCAGGCTTATACGAGACCTGAGGCAGAGACTGGTAAGTAGGGGCGTGATGGTGCAGGATACCTTCCTGACATTGGCCAGGCTTATACGAGACTTGAGGCAGAGACGGGTAAGTAGGGGCGTGATGGTGCAGGATACCTTCCTGACACTGGCCAGGCTTATACGAGACCTGAGGCAGAGACTGGTAAGTAGGGGCGTGATGGTGCAGGATACCTTCCTGACACTGGCCAGGCTTATACGAGACTTGAGGCAGAGATGGGTAAGTAGGGGCGTGATGGTGCAGGATACCTTCCTGACACTGGCCAGGCTTATACGAGACTTGGGTAAATAGGCCTCTAAGCTTCACAGTTTATCAAGCAATGCATTTATCACATATAATGAAGGTTTCGTAAGGTTATCTATTGATTTATCATCGTTTTATGTAAATTAGTATTATTATGGAAAGTGCTAAACCTGTGTGGGTTTAGTATCCGAAAATAGTGGGTAAAGGGAAACTGCTTATGGGAGAACTGACGGTGTCTTGTTGAGCAAGGGATCGTAGTCTGCTAGTTCATTGATATGTGTAGCATAGTGACTGGGTGGAGTAGTGGACGGAGGGTCGAGCCTCCATCACTCCTTGCACTGAATGACTCTCGTTGGTTTAGAGTGCATCACGTGAATATATTGTATTGTAAACCAAAGTGGCGGTCCCAGCCGGAAAATGAACCTTTTATG
Source organism: Cherax quadricarinatus (assembly GCF_038502225.1). Classification (NCBI taxonomy): domain Eukaryota; kingdom Metazoa; phylum Arthropoda; class Malacostraca; order Decapoda; family Parastacidae; genus Cherax; species Cherax quadricarinatus. The sequence goes on from NC_091312.1 coordinate 15,176,554, forward strand.
TCTGCTGTACCCTTCATGGGAAATGGAGGGGAGGGGGGGTGGACCACGGTTCAGTCTGTCATGGACCATTATCAAGTTAGCTTTTGGGGGTGGAGAAGTGTGGTATTCTTAATCTTAGAAATCGGAGCTTTTCTCTCCTTACTTCTATGAAACCTGATTGCTACCTAAATAACAAAAAAAAGGCACTATACCGTGACTGGAACGATACACAAATAACCCGCACATAAAAGAGAGAAGCTTACGGCGACGTTTCGGTCCGACTTGGACCATTTACAAAGACTTTGTAAATGGTCCAAGTCGGACCGAAACGTCGGCGTAAGCTTCTCTCTTTTATGTGCGGGTTATTTGTGTATGATTGCTACCTATTCCCCAAGCCTATGTATGAAGCTTATGAATTTAACGTTTCCCTCATAAATCTTATAATAATAATAATAATATGCGTGCTGAAAATGCGACACAGACAACATTGTATGATGGGCGAGAGGATATGAGAATCATAGGAGTGGAGTGCCCTCATCATACTTCCAAAGCCTGAGACTAAACCAAACTACGAGACCAACATGGTAATCATGACAGTGTCACAAGAAGTCATATAGTTCTGTAAAAATACTGGCCGACTGTGGCAATGGACACTGAATCACATGATCATGAAAATGGCAATGTATCCCACTCAATTAGTGGATTTGGACTTATCAATGTACAGAGACTAGCACCTGAGTGTGATGGGAGTGTTCAGGTAAGAGTGAGGGCGAGTTTATAACAGAGTAAGGAACCTCAGAGGAATGGAAGGGAAAAGGGCAAACACCATGGGAATTTCCCATGGTTGCAGACTAGGTAGACCACTCAACCATGCTACAGAGAGAGGATGACCTCAGCGGCCCGTCCTGTGGGCGCAGCTGACAACCCATACTGGAGTCCTACATTAGTGGCAGCTATTGGTCTGGACCCACGCCAACATATACTTACCGGGAAGGCTCTATCTACCATTCCTATGCCAAAGGCGTCTGCCAATATTGCTTACTCGATCATAGAAGGTAACCCAACCCACTACAACAAAGTTAATGCCTCCCCCGGGGGGGGGGTTATAATTCCTGTGTAAAAAAAATAATATTCCTAATTTTTTATTCGAACTCGTATATCTTATATTTTTCGTATAGCTCGAAATCTTCATAATTTATTACAATTATTTATACACACTTTGGTATACCATTTTATTTCTCTTAATGTTTTATTGATAACAAAACATGGAATCGCATTTAAGTAATCATCCGGGTACAATAACCGTGCAGAAGGCTACATGTGTTGACATTCAGCTGTGTAATACTAATACCGCTACAAAAGATTTCAATAAATTTATGTAATTTATTTAGGATGGCTTAAACCTACTTAACAACGTCATCATCTGTTTCCCTAGTAGTATTTTAACTTCTTAATAACCCTTAAAACTTTCTTTGTAACCCAACTATAACAACATATTTAGTAATTTTAATTGTTTTGATATTATTACTTAGTTAAGAAGTCTTTGTTTGCATTGATCTTCTTTCATGTCTTCTACTTGAGGGAAATTCTAGTTGTAAAATTGATGACAATAATTGTGCAGGCAAGTTTGTTTGAAGAGCGGGAGCGGCAGCACGAGGGAGTCAAGTTGGAGGCAGATCAGAAGGGTGAGAATGGAGCCTCGGCTTGTGCATCCTGTTGAGCCTTGGAGATTTGAGCATCTTGCTAAGACGCCTTCACCTACGTATGTGTGTCGTGCCCAGACCTACAGCTGTGTGTCCTGCTAAGCTATGCACATCTACCATCATAATGATCTGCACCTCTTATCTTGCTTTTAAATACTCTTAAGGAAACAACAGTGAAAGGCATGCAAAATTAATTCACCATTTCGAAATGTGTATAAGGCGAGAAAAATGCCGTAGAAATACAAACTTCAAAATAAATGTAAAGATATTAAATGTACGAAACAACAAAGACAAAGATAGACTGAGGAACTGTTGAGATGGAAACAAAAGAAATATAAAATGAAGGAAGTTCCAGTGAAGTGTACGTCAAGAGAACCCAGCTGTGATCATAAGAGACATGCAGTG